>NW_021823115.1:2830816-3073316 GCF_901001165.1 Salmo trutta
GCACACCGGGTTCCATCCTATCAGCTAACTGGGTTCTATCCTATCAGCTCACTGGGTTCCATCCTATCAGCTCACTGGGTTCCATCCTATCAGCACACTGGGTTCCATCCTATCAGCACACCGGGTTCCATCCTATCAGCTCACTGGGTTCTATCCTATCAGCTCACTGGGTTCTATCCTATCAGCTCACTGGGTTCCATCCTATCAGCTCACTGGTTTCCATCCTATCAGCACACTGGGTTCCATCCTATCAGCTCACAACACCGGGTTCCATCCTATCAGCTCACCACACCGGGTTCAATCCTATCAGCTCACTGGGTTCTATCCTATCAGCTCACTGGGTTCCATCCTATCAGCACACCGGGTTCTATCCTATCAGCTCACTGGGTTCCATCCTATCAGCACACCGGGTTCTATCCTATCAGCTCACTGGGTTCCATCCTATCAGCTCACTGGGTTCTATCCTATCAGCTCACTGGGTTCTATCCTATCAGCTCACTGGGTTCCATCCTATCAGCACACTGGGTTCCATCCTATCAGCTCACTGGGTTCTATCCTATCAGCTCACTGGGTTCTATCCTATCAGCTCACTGGGTTCCATCCTATCAGCACACCGGGATCCATCCTATCAGCTCAGCACACCGGGTTCCATCCTATCAGCATACTGGGTTCTATCCTATCAGCTCACTGGGTTCCATCCTATCAGCACACCGGGTTCTATCCTATCAGCTCACTGGGTTCCATACTATCAGCTCACTGGGTTCTATCCTATCAGCTCACTGGGTTCTATCCTATCAGCTCACTGGGATCGATCCAATCAGCACACTGGGTTCCATCCTTTCAGCTCACTGGGTTCTATCCTATCAGCTCACTGGGATCGATCCAATCAGCACACTGGGTTCCATCCTATCAGATCACTGGGTTCTATCCTATCAGCTCACTGGGTTCCATCCTATCAGCACACCGGGTTCCATCCTATCAGCTCAGCACACCGGGTTCCATCCTATCAGCACACTGGGTTCTATCCTATCAGCTCACTGGGTTCCATCCTATCAGCACACCGGGTTCTATCCTATCAGCTCACTGGGTTCCATCCTATCAGCTCACTGGGTTCTATACTATCAGCTCACTGGGTTCTATCCTATCAGCTCACTGGGTTCCATCCTATCAGCACACTGGGTTCCATCCTATCAGCTCACTGGGTTCTATCCTATCAGCTCACTGGGTTCCATCCTATCAGCACACCGGGTTCCATCCTATCAGCTCAGCACACCGGGTACCATCCTATCAGCTCACTGGGTTCTATCCTATCAGCTCACTGGGTTCCATCCTATCAGCACACCGGGTTCCATCCTATCAGCTCAGCACACCGGGTTCCATCCTATCAGCACACTGGGTTCCATCCTATCAGCTCAGCTCACCGGGTTCCATCCTATCAGCTCAGCACACCGGGTTCCATCCTATCAGCTCAGCACACCGGGTTCCATCCTATCAGCTCAACGGGTTCCATCTTATCAGCTCACCGGGTTCCATCCTATCAGCTCAGCACATCGTGTTCCATCCTATCAGCTCAGCACACCGGGTTCCATCCTATCAGCACACCGGGTTCCATCCTTTCAGCTCACCGGGTTCCATCCTATCAGCTCAGCACACCGGGTTCCATCCTTTCAGCACAAAGGGTTCCATCCTATCAGCACACCGGGTTCCTTCCTATCAGCTCAACGGGTTCCATGCTATCAGCTCAGCTCACCGGGTTCCATCCTTTCAGCTCACCGGGTTCCATCCTATCAGCTCAGCACACCGGGTTCCATCCTATCAGCACAAAGGGTTCCATCCTATCAGCTCAGCACACCGGGTTCCTTCCTATCAGCTCAGCACACCGGGTTCCATCCTATCAGCACACCGGGTTCCATCCTATCAGCTCAGCACACCGGGTTCCATCCTATCAGCTCAGCACACCGGGTTCCATCCTTTCAGCTCACCGGGTCCCATCCTATCAGCTCAGCTCACCGGGTTCCATCCTATCAGCACACCGGGTTCCATCCTATCAGCTAAGCTCACCGGGTTCCATCCTATCAGCACACCGGGTTCCATTCTATCAGCTCAGCACACCGGGTTCCATCCTATCAGCTCACCGGGTTCCATCCTATCAGCTCAGCACACCGGGTTCCATCCTATCAGCTCAGCTCACCGGGTTCCATCCTATCAGCACACCGGGTTCCATCCTATCAGCTCAGCACACCGGGTTCCATCCTATCAGCTCAGCTCACCGGGTTCCATCCTATCAGCTCAGCACACCGGGTTCCATCCTATCAGCTCACCACACCGGGTTCCATCCTATCAGCACACCGGGTTCCATCCTATCAGCTCAGCACACCGGGTTCCATCCTATCAGCTCAGCACACTGGGTTCCATCCTATCAGCACACCGGGTTCCATCCTATCAGCTCACCACACTGGGTTCCATCCTATCAGCACACCGGGTTCCATCCTATCAGCTCAGCACACCGGGTTCCATCCTATCAGCACACCGGGTTCCATCCTATCAGCTCAGCACACCGGGTTCCATCCTATCAGCTCAGCACACCGGGTTCCATCCTATCAGCTCAGCACACCGGGTTCCATCCTATCAGCTCACCGGGTTCCATCCTATCAGCTCACTGGGTTCCATCCTATCAGCTCACTGGGTTCTATCCTATCAGCTCAGCACACCGGGTTCCATCCTATCAGCACACCGGGTTCCATCCTATCAGCTCAGCTCACCGGGTTCCATCCTATCAGCACACCGGGTTCCATCCTATCAGCTCAGCACACCGGGTTCCATCCTATCAGCACACCGGGTAACATCCTATCAGCTCACTGGGTTCCATCCTATCAGCTCAGCACACCGGGTAACATCCTATCAGCTCACCGGGTTCCATCCTATCAGCTCACTGGGTTTTATCCTATCAGCTCACTGGGTTCCATCCTATCAGCTCAGCACACCGGGTTCCTTCCTATCAGCTCAGCACACCGGGTTCCATCCTTTCAGCTCACCGGGTCCCATCCTATCAGCTCAGCTCACCTTGTTCCATCCTATCAGCACACCGGGTTCCATCCTATCAGCTAAGCTCACCGGGTTCCATCCTATCAGCACACCGGGTTCCATTCTATCAGCTCAGCACACCGGGTTCCATCCTATCAGCTCACCGGGTTCCATCCTATCAGCTCAGCACACCGGGTTCCATCCTATCAGCTCAGCTCACCGGGTTCCATCCTATCAGCACACCGGGTTCCATCCTATCAGCTCAGTACACCGGGTTCCATCCTATCAGCTCAGCTCACCGGGTTCCATCCTATCAGCTCAGCACACCGGGTTCCATCCTATCAGCTCACCACACCGGGTTCCATCCTATCAGCACACCGGGTTCCATCCTATCAGCTCAGCACACCGGGTTCCATCCTATCAGCTCAGCACACTGGGTTCCATCCTATCAGCACACCGGGTTCCATCCTATCAGCTCACCACACTGGGTTCCATCCTATCAGCACACCGGGTTCCATCCTATCAGCTCAGCACACCGGGTTCCATCCTATCAGCTCAGCACACCGGGTTCCATCCTATCAGCTCAGCACACCGGGTTCCATCCTATCAGCTCACCGGGTTCCATCCTATCAGCTCACTGGGTTCCATCCTATCAGCTCACTGGGTTCTATCCTATCAGCTCAGCACACCGGGTTCCATCCTATCAGCACACCGGGTTCCATCCTATCAGCTCAGCTCACCGGGTTCCATCCTATCAGCACACCGGGTTCCATCCTATCAGCTCACTGGGTTCTATCCTATCAGCTCACTGGGTTCTATCCTATCAGCTCACTGGGTTCCATCCTATCAGCTCACTGGGTTCCATCCTATCAGCACACTGGGTTCCATCCTATCAGCTCACAACACCGGGTTCCATCCTATCAGCTCACCACACCGGGTTCCATCCTATCAGCTCACTGGGTTCTATCCTATCAGCTCACTGGGTTCCATCCTATCAGCACACCGGGTTCTATCCTATCAGCTCACTGGGTTCCATCCTATCAGCACACCGGGTTCTATCCTATCAGCTCACTGGGTTCCATCCTATCAGCTCACTGGGTTCTATCCTATCAGCTCACTGGGTTCTATCCTATCAGCTCACTGGGTTCCATCCTATCAGCACACTGGGTTCCGACCTATCAGCTCACTGGGTTCTATCCTATCAGCTCACTGGGTTCTATCCTATCAGCTCACTGGGTTCCATCCTATCAGCACACCGGGTTCCATCCTATCAGCTCAGCACACCGGGTTCCATCCTATCAGCATACTGGGTTCTATCCTATCAGCTCACTGGGTTCCATCCTATCAGCACACCGGGTTCTATCCTATCAGCTCACTGGGTTCCATCCTATCAGCTCACTGGGTTTTATCCTATCAGCACACTGGGTTCCATCCTATCAGCTCACTGGGTTCTTTCCTATCAGCTCACTGGGTTCCATCCTATCAGCTCACTGGGTTCTATCCTATCAGCTCACTGGGTTCTATCCTATCAGCTCACTGGGTTCCATCCTATCAGCACACTGGGTTCCATCCTATCAGCTCACTGGGTTCTATCCTATCAGCTCACTGGGTTCTATCATATCAGCTCACTGGGTTCCATCCTATCAGCACACCGGGTTCCATCCTATCAGCTCAGCACACCGGGTTCCATCCTATCAGCACACTGGGTTCCATCCTATCAGCACACCGGGTTCTATCGTATCAGCTCACTGGGTTCCATCCTATCAGCTCACTGGGTTATATCCTATCAGCTCACTGGGTTCTATCCTATCAGCTCACTGGGTTCCATCCTATCAGCACACTGGGTTCCATCCTATCAGCTCACTGGGTTCTATCCTATCAGCTCACTGGGTTCCATCCTATCAGCACACCGGGTTCCATCTTATCAGCTCAGCACACCGGGTTCCATCCTATCAGCTCACTGGGTTCTATCCTATCAGCTCACAGGGTTCTATCCTATCAGCTCACTGGGTTCCATCCTATCAGCACACCGGGTTCCATCCTATCCGCTCAGCACACCGGGTTCCATCCTATCAGCACACTGGGTTCCATCCTATCAGCTCAACTCACCGGGTTCCATCCTATCTGCTCAGCACACCGGGTTCCATCCTATCAGCTCACCACACCGGGTTCCTTCCTATCAGCTCACCGGGTTCCATCCTATCAGCTCAGCACACCGGGTTCCATCCTATCAGCACACCGGGTTCCATCCTATCAGCTCACTGGGTTCTATCCTATCAGCTCACTGGGTTCCATCCTATCAGCTCACTGGGTTCCATCCTATCAGCACACTGGGTTCCATCCTATCAGCTCAGCACACCGGGTTCCATCCTATCAGCTCACTGGGTTCTATCCTATCAGCTCACTGGGTTCTATCCTATCAGCTCACTGGGTTCCATCCTATCAGCTCACTGGTTTCCATCCTATCAGCACACTGGGTTCCATCCTATCAGCTCACAACACCGGGTTCCATCCTATCAGCTCACCACACCGGGTTCCATCCTATCAGCTCACTGGGTTCTATCCTATCAGCTCACTGGGTTCTATCCTATCAGCTCACTGGGTTCCATCCTATCAGCACACTGGGTTCCATCCTATCAGCTCACTGGGTTCTATCCTATCAGCTCACTGGGTTCTATCCTATCAGCTCACTGGGTTCCATCCTATCAGCACACCGGGTTCCATCCTATCAGCTCAGCACACCGGGTTCCATCCTATCAGCATACTGGGTTCTATCCTATCAGCTCACTGGGTTCCATCCTATCAGCTCACTGGGTTCCATCCTATCAGCACACTGGGTTCCATCCTATCAGCTCACTGGGTTCTATCCTATCAGCTCACTGGGTTCCATCCTATCAGCACACCAGGTTCCATCCTTTCAGCTCAGCACACGGGGTTCCATCCTATCAGCTCACTGGGTTCTATCCTATCAGCTCACTGGGTTCTATCCTATCAGCTCACTGGGTTCCATCCTATCAGCACACCGGGTTCCATCCTATCCGCTCAGCACACCGGGTTCCATCCTATCAGCACACTGGGTTCCATCCTATCAGCTCAGCACAATTGGTTCCATCCTATCCGCTCAGCACACCGGGTTCCATCCTATCAGCACACTGGGTTCCATCCTATCAGCTCAGCTCACCGGGTTCCATCCTATCAGCTCACCACACAGGGTTCCATCCTATCAGCTCACCGGGTTCCATCCTATCAGCTCAGCACACCGGGTTCCATCCTATCAGCACACCGGGTTCCATCCTATCAGCTCAGCACACCGGGTTCCATCCTATCAGCTCACCGGGCTCCATCCTATCAGCTCAGCACACCGGGTTCCATCCTATCAGCACACCGGGTTCCATCCTATCAGCTCACCACACCGGGTTCCATCTTATCAGCTCACCACACCGGGTTCCATCCTATCAGCTCACCACACCGGGTTCCATCCTATCAGCTCAGCACACCGGGTTCCATCCTATCAGCTCAGCACACCGGGTTCCATCCTATCAGCACACTGGGTTCCATCCTATCAGCTCACTGGGTTCCATCCTATCAGCTCACTGGGTTCCATCCTATCAGCTCACTGGGTTCCATCCTATCAGCTCACTGGGTTCCATCCTATCAGCTCAGCACACTGGGTTCCATCCTATCAGCTCACTGGGTTCCATCCTATCATCTCACTGGGTTCCATCCTATCAGCTCAGCACAAGAAGAAGCATCTCATGTGGGCACACGATCACTAACACAGGACAATGAGGAGTGGGAAGATATTGTCATGAACATGACAGTTCAGTTTATTTGAGGGGCCTGTGCAGTGCCCAGACCAAAACCCAATAGAGTATCTTTGGGGTGAGATGGAATGAGCTGTTTGCAGCGTCAATGTAACACCGTCCAATCTGCAGCAACTACATGATGCCATCGCATCAGCACGGACCAACATCCCTGTGGAACATTTCTGACAGCTTGTAGAATGCCCCCAAGGGTTCAGGCTGTTCTGGAGGGAAATGGGGGTCCGACCGGTACTACATTGGTGTACCAAATATATCATATTCTATTACTGAGTCTTTAGCTTAGCCGACGTCCAAGTCATCCAGGAGATCAGGTCTATTCAGAGATAAAGAGGAGGGGAACCTGTAACGATCGTCTGGAAGAGGGGACCAAGATGCAGCGTGGTAAGTGGTCATAATTATATTTAATGAAACACTTTAAAACAAACAAGAAAACGAAAGCCAACATTTCTGCCAGGTGAACACACACAAGACAGAAAACAACTACCCACAAAACCCCAAAGGAAAACAGGCTGCCTAAGTATGACTCCCAATCAGCGACAACGATGTATAGCTGTCCCTGATTGAGAGCCATACCAGGCCAAAACAAAGAAATACAAAAACATAGAAAAAAGGACATAGAATGCCCACCCAAATCACACCCTGACCAAACCTAAAAAGAGACAAAAGAAAGGCTCTCTCAGGTCAGGGCGTGACAGAACCTCAGGTACAGAAATAGAGAGTGGAGAGGAGGGGAACCTCAGGTACAGAAATAGAGAGTGGAGAGGAGGGGAACCTCAACTACAGAAATAGAGAGCGGAGAGGAGGGGAACCTCAGGTACAGAAATAGAGAGTGGAGAGGAGGGGAACCTCAGGTATAGAAATAGAGAGCGGAGAGGAGAGGAACCTCAGGTACAGAAATAGAGAGCGGAGAGGAGGGGAACCTCAGGTACAGAAATAGAGAGCGGAGAGGAGGGGAACCTCTGGTACAGAAATAGAGAGCGGAGAGGAGGGGAACCTCAGGTACAGAAATAGAGCGTGGAGAGGAGGGGAACCTCAGGTACAGAAATAGAGAGCGGAGAGGAGGGCTGTCTGGGGGAGTATTTCATGAAATACCATGTAGCTTTAAACAGCACTGATCTGTGGTCTGTTATGGCTGTTATCAGCGTAATGCTGGGCGGCAGGTAGCCTAGTGGTTAGAGTGTTGGGCCAGTAACCGAAAGGTTGCTAGATCTAATCCCTGAGCTGACAAGGTAAAAATCTGTAATTCTGCCCCTGAACAAGGCAGTTAACCCATGAAATACCAGGCTGTCATTGTAAATAAGAATTTGTTCTTATCTGACTTGCCTAGTTAAATAAAGGTTAAATAAAAAAATATAAACAAGGTAATAAAACAATCAATACCTGTACAAAGGGCCATTTTATAAGGTACATTTGGGGACAATTTGATTGTCTCCTCGGTTAATTGGTGCATCATTAGATTTCCTCTAAATGACTGTGTCTACATGGATTTCATGTTAACAGCAACAACCATCTTTCCTCAGATATCAAAACCTATTTCAAAAGATGTTCACTTTAACTGGCATTTCAATTTAACTGGTGTTTCAGTTTAACTGGTGTTTCAGTTCTTTAACTGGCCTTTCAGTTCTTTAACTGGTGTTTCAGTTCTTTAACTGGTGTTTCAGTGTAACTGGTGTTTCAGTTCTTTAACTGGTGTTGCAGTTCTTTAACTGGCGTTTCAGTTTAACTGGTGTTTCAGTTCTTTAACTGGTGTTTCAGTTCTTTAACTGGTGTTTCAGTTCTTTAACTGGTGTTTCAGTTCTTTAACTGGCGTTTCAGTTTAACTGGTGTTTCAGTTCTTTAACTGGTGTTTCAGTTCTTTAACTGGTGTTTCAGTTCTTTAACTGGCGTCTCAGTTCTTTAACTGGTGTCTCAGTTCTTTAACTGGTGTTTCAGTTCTTTAACTGGTGTTTCAGTTCTTTAACTGGTGTTTCAGTTCTTTAACTGGTGTCTCAGTTCTTTAACTGGTGTTTCAGTTCTTAAACTGGTGTTTCAGTTTAACTGGTGTTTCAGTTCTTTAACTGGTGTTTCAGTTCTTTAACTGGCGTCTCAGTTCTTTAACTGGTGTCTCAGTTCTTTAACTGGTGTCTCAGTTCTTTAACTGGTGTTTCAGTTCTTTAACTGGTGTTTCAGTTCTTTAACTGGTGTCTCAGTTCTTTAACTGGTGTTTCAGTTCTTTAACTGGTGTTTCAGTTTAACTGGTGTTTCAGTTCTTTAACTGGTGTTTCAGTTCTTTAACTGGCGTTTCAGTTTAACTGGTGTTTCAGTTCTTTAACTGGTGTTTCAGTTCTTTAACTGGTGTTTCAGTTCTTTAACTGGCGTCTCAGTTCTTTAACTGGTGTCTCAGTTCTTTAACTGGTGTTTCAGTTCTTTAACTGGTGTTTCAGTTCTTTAACAGGTGTTTCAGTTCTTTAACTGGTGTCTCAGTTCTTTAACTGGCGTTTCAGTTTAACTGGTGTTTCAGTTCTTTAACTGGTGTTTCAGTTCTTTAACTTGTGTTTCAGTTCTTTAACTGGCGTCTCAGTTCTTTAACTGGTGTCTCAGTTCTTTAACTGGTGTTTCAATTCTTTAACTGGTGTTTCAGTTCTTTAACTGGTGTTTCAGTTCTTTAACTGGTGTCTCAGTTCTTTAACTGGTGTTTCAGTTCTTTAACTGGTGTTTCAGTTTAACTGGTGTTTCAGTTCTTTAACTGGTGTTTCAGTTCTTTAACTGGTGTTTCAGTTCTTTAACTGGTGTCTCAGTTCTTTAACTGGTGTTTCAGTTCTTTAACTGGTGTTTCAGTTCTTTAACTGGTGTTTCAGTTCTTTAACTGGTGTCTCAGTTCTTTAACTGGTGTTTCAGTTCTTTAACTGGTGTTGTAGTTCTTTAACTGGTGTTTCAGTTTAACTGGTGTTTCAGTTCTTTAACTGGTGTTTCAGTTCTTTAACTGGTGTTTCAGTTTAACTGGTGTTTCAGTTAAAACAGCTCTCTGTCTGTCGGTGTGTTGGTCTGTTGGATGTTTTATTTAAAACAAGGATAAATTGCTTATTTTATTGATAGACAAACCAGAAATGATAGCTTGTGTTTATTTGTTGTGTTAGAAAAGTTATTTCCATGGTGTCAGAAACAGTGTGGATTTAGAGCCTGCCTGCTGAACAAGGCCCTGGCCTAATAACTGGCAGCTTCGTCAGTCGCCAGCATGGAGAATGTTATTCATTATTCATGCTCATTAAATTCTGGGCTTCATATGAACAGCGACTGCCAGCTTGATGCCAAACTGTGTTGGTTTTGTGATGTTCCCACTTGAGACCCGGGGATTTAAATCCAGGACACCACTTCTGAATAACCAGCAGACAAACACACAATCATTCTGCTTCCAGTTTCATTTGATCACATTTTGACAAAATACACCTCTATTCTTTCCTTGAATAGGATTTGGAATTAATAAAACTGGCAGTGAGTTTCGTCTCTGTGTGAAACGGATTTAGTGGAAATGGATCTGCTGTAAATGTGTCATTCACATTTCTCTGTAATTCCTCCATACACCGTAGCTCATTGGTTGTTTTTGCTAGAAAACGGCACTTGTCAACATACCCACTTTGGGAAATACATCTCTGCGCCAATGTGCTAACATCCACCAGGTATTGCATCATATCCTATTCAACCCTCTCCTTCACACACATATACTACAGCACTTAAATGGGCATCAGACCTGCCAGATTCTATGTAGAAATTTGGAAAACTAACCAAACTGAATCTCCCTTCACTTTAGCTACAGCAGATCAGTCCTTTGTTAGAGGAACACTTGGAAAACAAACCAAACTGAATCTGCCTTCACTTTAGCTAGAACAGATCAGTCTTGCCTTGATAAATAAAGGTTAAATCAAATAAATAAATAATTCCTCCTTTGTTAGAGGAACACTTGGACTGTCATGCACCAGACGTGTTATTACTCTGTGATGTCAGTACTAGTCCTAAATGTTACATTTGACATTATTCACAATACATTTGAACATCTACAAGGGTTTAGATGTAGATTTGAGATGACTGTGACAAGTGGGACCTGGAATACATATGAAAACACTATAAAATACAAAGCCATGTCCAATGTTTTTACCAGTGCAGACGCATTTTAATAAAGACCTCTTAGATTCCTCATCCATTTAACGGCCTGGTGAAAAGTGGTTCTGATGGACTGGAAGCTATTGCTTATCAGGACACAAAGCACGAGCAGCTAGGAGTCTCCAGCCTATTACTACTTGTCTCTCTGATCCAGAATCCTGTATAAAAATTAGCCGTGTCTTCCAGGGGCTGCAGAGAAGGAGGTTTATTACTTTCCCATATGTCCCTGTGGCTGGACAGAATAAACTATACTATGAAACAAAGATACATTATATAGAATGATAGCAAATAGTAAAAAAACTCTGGAACACCTTAAATTAATTTTTGGGTAAGAAGGCAAACTCAGCTCTATCATTCATTGAATCCTATGGCTCATTCATCACAAAACCAACTGATATTTGCCAATTACTTTAATATTTTTTTTTTATTGGCAAGATTAGCAAACTTAGGCAATGACATGCCAGCAACAAACACTGACACTACACATCCAAGTTTAACTGATCAAATTAAGAAAGACAAGCCATTGTAATTTTGAATTATGTAAAGTGAGTGTGGAAAGGGTGAAATAATTATTGTTGTCTGTCAACAACGAAAACTTGGATGGAAACAACGAAAACTTGGAAAACTTGGATGGAAAATTACTGAGAATAATAGCGGACGATATTGCCACTCCTATTTGCCATATCTTAAATTTAAGCCTACTAGAAAGTGTGGGCTCTCAGGCCTGGAGGGAAGTAAAAGTCATTCCACTACCTAAGAATAGTAAAGCACCCTTTACTGGCTCAAATATCCCAACCAATCAACCTGTCACTAACCGTTACTTTGACCAGATGCAATGCTATTTTACAGTAAGCAAATTGACAACAGACTTTCAAACTGCTTATAGGGAAGGACATTTAACAATGAATAAAACCAAAAAGCCATTGCCAACTAGCTAACATAGCATCCCTCTGTTTGGGCCAGGTGTTTGAGTAGGCTAAACTAGATAGCTGCATTCGCTAGCTAGCTTGGCACCCTGTATTATGGGCATATTCAACAGCGTTTAAGAAATATATGATCTTCAACAGAGCTATCTTGTGATCAAGCCATCAATGTTTTGTGATTATTGGTGTCTTTAAAAATATTGGCAAACGGGTTTGAAATTAGCATGTTTGACATTTCAGTGGAAATACTACTACTATCATCTTTTTGATAATCAGTTTAGCAAAAAAATATATCCTGTATTATCGGCAGTTATTGGCGACCTTACTATTTTGTTCAATTACAAGATATATCCATTTCATTTTGTTCAAAAAAGAGACACCAACCTCATATCCGAAGTGTTTACTAGATAGTTCACCAGTTGGCTAGCCTTCTGGTAAAAAAAATGACTTGCCTGAAATTCGTTAGCAATATTTCAGAGGTAAAAAGTTGGATATTAAATGATGTGTGGTCTGTTGCGCAGTCGAATTTTACAATATACAGCGTGTCCCACAACATGTGGATATATATTACTTTGTTGAAAACTTAACGTACATAAACTGCAATGAAAATCGGTGGTTAGCTAGCTAGAAGGGTATTTTTAGTCGCAAAACGTACCCGTTATTTTCCAGTCCATTTAAATGTTGAGCTCAAGGTGATTTAATCCTCCAACTGCTAGAGAGTGTTCAGAGTTAGGGGGGTGTCTGATGTTGAGGGGGGAAAATTAGCTAAGTGAAAATGAAAGTTTAAAAAAATACAACAATCTCAACCTCTTGCTCTCTCTCTCTCCTTAACTTTGGAAGAAATTAATTTGTTCAAAATGTTTAACTATTGTCGTTCTTTCTCTTTGAGTCTACTCACCACATTGTGAGTATCTCATTGTGAGTATCTCTGATACTTTGATTGGGTGGACAACATGTCAGTTCATGCTGCAAGAGCTCTGATAGGTTGGAGGACTTCCTCTGAAAGTTGTCATAATTACTGTGTAAGTCTATGGAAGGGGGTGAGAACCATGAGCCTCCTAGGTTTTGTATTGAAGTCAATGTACACAGAGGAGGACAGAAGCTAGCTGTCCTCCGGCTACACCATGGTGCTACCCTACAGAGTGCTGTTGAGGCTACTGTAGACCTTAATTCCAAAACTGTCTGTTTTAAACAATAACATGGTGACGTGAATTTATGTAGTATAGTTTAATCTAACTTTTTTTAAATCTAGGATGGTCCTCCCCTTCCTCCTCTGAGGATCCTCCACTGTGTAGTGGAAAGACTTCTACAATCTGATCCTGGTCACTCCTTCATATACTCCTAATGTAGTGGAAAGACTTCCACAGTCTGATCCTGGTCACTCCTTCATATACTTCTAATGTAGTGGAAATACTTCCACAGTCTGATCCTGGTCACTCCTTCACATACTCCTAATGTAGTGGAACAACTTCCACAGTCTGATCCTGGTCACTCCTTCACATACTCCTAATGTAGAGGAAAGACTTCCACAGTCTGATCCTGGTCACTCCTTCACATACTCCTAATGTAGTGGAAAGACTTCCGCAGTCCGCTGCGCTCGCTGCTGATCCAGAACAGGCCCTGACCTTTCCTTCTCTCCTCCCTCATCCCTCGCTCCTCTCCTCCCTCATCCCTCGCTCCTCTCCTCCCTCCACAACAGTCTGCCTTTCAGACTGAAAACCCAGTTGGCTGATCATTCTCATGGTGGGTTATGTTTTTATAGCAGACACTTCAATGGTGGTTCTGTTGAAAAGTGTCAGTAACAAGAGGTCTAAGTAAACAGACGGCCACTGGAGTCCCTTCATTCATCATGGCTAAGAGACAGACAAAATGTGTCCCAAATCGCCCCTTTATTCCCTATGTAGTACACTACTGTGCACTATGGGACCTGGTCAGAAATAGTGCACTAAATAGGGAATAGGGGACCGTTTGGGCTGTATTCAGAAATCATGGCCCTCTGACAGAGACAGAGATGTTCTACATAGTCTGTTGCCTCCTGACACAGACCTGACTTCAACTCATCTGGAATCCCCGTCCTCTGCAGCCGGGCCGGCCGGCCACACTGCCAGAACACACACACACACACAAACACACACATCACGTGTATACTTACTACATACTACATCTTATCATTACCATCTGTCAACGTTTAAGACAGGAGGACCATACAGCAGAGATATTGAAAGGCCCCGCTTCATGTTACCTAACTCACACTTTACAATGTCAACCTGATCCTTAACCAGCCCAAGGAGAAATATCAACCTGATCCCTAAACATCCCAAGGAGAAATGTCAACCTGATCACTAAACATCCCAAGGAGAAATGTCAACCTGATCACTAACCAGCCCAAGGAGAAATGTCAACCTGATCCCTAAACATCCCAAGGAGAAATGTCAACCTGATCCCTAAACATCCCAAGGAGAAATGTCAACCTGATCCCTAAACATCCCAAGGAGGTGATTCTTATTTTCAATGTTCTCTTTGGTATAATTCTAGAACAATTTTACTGTTGTTTCTGTTCTTAGCCTGTGTTTTGCTAGTGTAGATCATAGCTAATCATAATGAAGGACTAGCCTGTGTTTGGCTAGTGTAGATCATAGCTAATCATAATGAAGGACTAGCCTGTGTTTGGCTAGCGTAGATCATTGCTAATCATAACGAAGGACTAGCCTGTGTTTGGCTAGCGTAGATCATAGCTAATCATAATGAAGGACTAGCCTGTGTTTGGCTAGCGTAGATCATAGCTAATCACAATGAAGGACTAGCCTGTGTTTGGCTAGCGTAGATCATAGCTAATCAAAATGAAGGACTAGCCTGTGTTTGGCTAGTGTAGATCATAGCTAATCATAACGAAGGACTAGCCTGTGGTTGGCTAGTGTAGATCATAGCTAATCATAATGAAGGACTAGCCTGTGTTTGGCTAGTGTAGATCATAGCTAATCACAATGAAGGACTAGCCTGTGTTTGGCTAGTGTAGATCATTGCTAATCATAATGAAGGACTAGCCTGTAGTTGGCTAGTGTAGATCATAGCTAATCATAACGAAGGACTAGCCTGTGTTTGGCTAGTGTAGATCATAGCTAATCATAATGAAGGACTAGTCTGGGTGGGCGCTAGAACTGGTCTGAACTCAGTGAACTGGGACTGTTTCCCAACAAACAGAAAGACTGTGTGTTCTGCAGAATAAGATAAGGTTGATGCAAACACACATTCATTCTAGCTCAGATCAAAAGCTTAACCTTGTGACCGTAGAAAATGATCTGACTGAGTTTGGTTTCATAAAGCAACGTTGAATGGAGTGGAAGTTGAGTCCAGAGACTCTGGAGGGCACATGGCTGACTAGTGAGAGAACTAAAGCCACATGTTGGGAGATTGAAGGGAACAAGTTATCACTTTTAAAACAACAGCAGACAAATAACTCTCCAGTCACAGGGTTTAATACTAACTGTGTTAAACCTGACTGCTGCCAACTCACATTACTGAATACAAACACTGTGTTAAACCTGACTGCTACCAACTCACATTACTGAATACAAACACTGTGTTAAACCTGACTGCTGCCAACTCACATTACTGAATACAAACACTAACTGTGTTAAACCTGACTGCTACCAACTCACATTACTGAATACAAACACTAACTGTGTTAAACGTGACTGCTGCCAACTCACATTACTGAATACAAACACTGTGTTAAACCTGACTGCTGCCAACTCACATTACTGAATACAAACACTGTGTTAAACCTGACTGCTGCCAACTCACATTACTGAATACAAACACTGTGTTAAACCTGACTGCTGCCAACTCACATTACTGAATACAAACACTGTGTTAAACCTGACTGCTACCAACTCACATTACTGAATACAAACACTAACTGTGTTAAACGTGACTGCTGCCAACTTACATTACTGAATACAAACACTGTTAAACCTGACTGCTGCCAACTCACATTACTGAAGTAGAATGAATATGAGATATGACACAACATACTGAGAGTATAGTGGAAGATAGAGTATAAAAGACATCAGTCTACAGCTTCCCCAAACCCTACCAAATACTGTCTATATTACTCACCTATATTGATTCATGGTCTGATTCTAGGCTGATCAGTCTGCAGCTTCCCCAAACCCTACCAAATACTGTATATTTTACTCACCTATATTTCAAACTCAAAGTCTGTTATAAACCTGTTGTGGTTAAAAGGCAGAGCCGTACGAACAGTGACATGGTAAGAAGGGAGATCTGAACGATGTCATGGTGTTTCAGAAGGTAGATCTGTTCTGAACGGTGTCATGGTGTTTCAGAATGTAGATCTGTTCTGAACGGTGTCATGGTGTTTCAGAAGGTAGATCTGTTCTGAACGGTGTCATGGTGTTTCAGAAGGTAGATCTGTTCTGAACGGTATTTCAGAAGGTAGATCTGTTCTGAACGGTATTTCAGAAGGTAGATCTGTTCTGAATGGTGTTTCAGAAGGTAGATCTGTTCTGAACGGTGTTTCAGAAGGTAGATCTGTTCTGGACGGTGTTTCAGAAGGTAGATCTGTTCTGAACGGTGTCATGGTGTTTCAGAAGGTAGATCTGTTCTGGACGGTGTTTCAGAAGGTAGATCTGTTCTGGACGGTGTTTCAGAAGGTAGATCTGTTCTGAATGGTGTCATGGTGTTTCAGAAGGTAGATCTGTTCTGAATGGTGTCATGGTGTTTCAGAAGGTAGATCTGTTCTGAACGGTGTCATGGTGTTTCAGAAGGTAGATCTGTTCTGAACGGTGTCGTGGTGGTTCAGAAGGTAGATCTGTTCTGAACGGTGTTTCAGAAGGTAGATCTGTTCTGGACGGTGTTTCAGAAGGTAGATCTGTTCTGAACGGTGTTTCAGAAGGTAGATCTGTTCTGAATGGTGTCATGGTGTTTCAGAAGGTAGATCTGTTCTGAACGGTGTCGTGGTGTTTCGCCCGACAGGATGCTCTCACTTGTGCATCTGTAAAAGTTTCTGAGGGTCTTAGGGGCCAAGACTAATTTTTTCAGCCTCCTGAAGTTGAAGATGCGCTGTTGCGCCTTCTTCGCCACACTGTCTGTGTGGGTCGACCATTTCAGATTGTCAGTGATGTGTACACCGAGGAACTTGAAGCTAGCCACCTTGTCCAATGCAGTCCCGTCGATGTGGATAGGGGTGAATTCATCTCCCTCCCAGAGCCTCAGATGAATCAAACACAGATGAATCCTCAGATCAGTCAAACACAGATGAATCCTCAGATTGATCAAACACAGATGAATCCTCAGATGAATCAAACACAGATGAATCCTCAGATTGATCAAACACAGATGAATCCTCAGATCAGTCAAACACAGATGAATCCTCAGATTGATCAAACACAGATGAATCCTCAGATGAATCAAACACAGATGAATCCTCAGATCAGTCAAACACAGATGAATCCTCAGATTGATCAAACACAGATGAATCCTCAGATTAATCAAACACAGATGAATCCTCAGAATGATCAAACACAGATGAATCCTCAGATGAATCAAACACGGATGAATCCTCAGAAGAATCAAGCACAGATGAATCCTCAGATTGATCAAACACAGATGAATCCTCAGATTGATCAAACACAGATCAATCCTCAGATCAATCAAACACAGATTAATCTCCTAATTAATTGTTAGAAGACATTAAGGGATGTCTAAATGGTCCATCGTAGCTTGGAGGGATATTAAACGATTATCTGTGCTAGTCCATCACTAAACACACTCTCTGAAATCTGAACAGTCTGTATTTCCTGGATGTGTTTCTCTCATAGACCATACTCCTGTCACATTGGTACATTTGGATGTCTTTGTTTTGCAGGACATGCTTCTGAAGATTGAAAACAGGTCTTTGTTTTACAGGACACAGTGCTGAAGATGAAAAACAGGTATTTGTTTTACAGGACACACTGCTGAAGATTGAAATGGTCTTTGTTTTACAGGACACACTGCTGAATATTGAAAACAGGTCTTTGTTTTACAGGACACACTGCTGAAGATTGAAATGGTCTTTGTTTTACAGGACACACTGCTGAAGATTGAAAAGGGTCTTTGTTTTACAGGACACACTACTGAAGATTGAAATGGTCTTTGTTTTACAGGACAAGATACTGAAAATGGAAAACAGGTCTTTGTTTTACAGGACACACTGCTGAAGATTGAAATGGTCTTTGTTTTACAGGACACACTACTGAAGATTGAAATGGTCTTTCTTTTACAGGACACACTGCTGACGATTGAAACAGATGATTGTTGGTTACAGAGGATTTATATTTGTACTAGTCTTACCAGAAAACTAACTTTCATAACATGGCCCTTCAAGATCAGACCATGCAGACTAAGCAGCCATCAACATAATACTGATGCCTTCACAATATGGACGCCTTCACAACCCCTCAGAGGACAATGTGGTGCTGAGGAAGGTCTCAGTCACCATACTACTGAACCCCCCTTCAGAACCCCTCAGAGACAGTGTGATGATGAGGAAGGTCTCAGTCACTATACTACTGAAGCCTTCAGAACCCCTCAGAGACAGTGTGGTGCTGAGGAAGGTCCAAGACACTATACTACTGAAGCCTTCAGAACCCCTCAGAGACAGTGTGGTGCTGAAGAAGGTCCCAGTCACTATACTACTGAAGCCTTCAGAACCCATCAGAGACAGTGTGGTGCTGAGGAAGGTCCCAGTCACTATACTACTGAAGCCTTCTGAACCCCTCAGAGACAGTGTGGTGCTGAGGAAGGTCCCAGTCACTATACTACTGAACCCCCCATCAGAACCCCTCAGAGACAGTGTGGTGCTGAGGAAGGTCTCAGTCACTATACTACTGAACCCCCCTTCAGAACCCCTCAGAGACAGTGTGGTGCTGAGGAAGGTCCCAGTCACTATACTACTGAAGCCTTCAGAACCCCTCAGAGACAGTGTGGTGCTGAGGAAGGTCCCAGTCACTATACTACTGAAGCCTTCAGAACCCCTCAGAGACAGTGTGGTGCTGAGGAAGGTCCCAGTCACTATACTACTGAAGCCTTCAGAACCCCTCAGAGACAGTGTGGTGCTGAGGAAGGTCTCAGTCACTATACTACTGAAGCCTTCAGAACCCCTCAGAGACAGTGTGGTGCTGAGGAAGGTCCCAGTCACTATACTACTGAACCCCCCTTCAGAACCCCTCAGAGACAGTGTGATGATGAGGAAGGTCCCAGTCACTATACTACTGAAGCCTTCAGAACCCCTCAGAGACAGTGTGGTGCTGAGGAAGGTCCCAGTCACTATACTACTGAAGCCTTCAGAACCCCTCAGAGACAGTGTGGTGCTGAGGAAGCTCTCAGTCACTATACTACTGAAGCCCCCTTCAGAACCGCTCAGAGACAGTGTGGTGCTGAGGAAGGTCCCAGTCACTATACTACTGAAGCCCCCTTCAGAACCCCTCAGAGACAGTGTGGTGCTGAGGAAGGTCCCAGTCACTATACTACTGAAGCCTTCAGAACCCCTCAGAGACAGTGTGGTGCTGAGGAAGCTCTCAGTCACTATACTACTGAAGCCCCCTTCAGAACCCCTCAGAGACAGTGTGGTGCTGATATCATTGATATCTTTATTAATGAGGGTTCACAGCAGTGGGATAAGACTGTAGAAGCTGTGGACATCAGCCACAGCACATTAGGGTTTTTTAAAACGTGTTTCTAATTCTCTCCTGACCTCTAGGTTATCTAGTTTACATCCCAAATGGCACCCTATTATCTAGTGCGCTCCTTTTGACCCAGGTCCGTAGCGCTCTGGTCCAAAAAGAAGTGCGCTATGTAGGGAATAGGAAGCCATTTGTGACCCAAACCCTAGTCTCCATCTTGCCATCAGTATGCATCAGTGAGTGAGTGTATTAACTGTGATAACAGTATGATAAGATCTGCCACTGTGGAATGATGTGTCCTTGTAAATACACCAGTCAGCTGATCTCCATTGTTCTGGTTGGAGGAATACAGACTGTGTTGCTTTATGAGCCGTATTAAAACCCATTCAGATGGCGGCAATAAAATTACAATCTGCAGCCCAAAATGGAACCCTTTTCCCTATATAGTGCACTGTGCCTTATGGGTTCCAGGTCACAAATTAGTGCACTATATAGGGAATAGGGTGCCGTTTGGGATGCGTAAATGTCATTACTGATAAAAAAACACCTTACTGCTCACTGAGGCAAGATAATCACCTGGACGTTGGATAATAATCCAATAATATAGTAATGTTGGAGCTCCACCAGCCGAGCTAGATTAATATATTAATATGCAGTAGGAAATAACAATAGACAGACCCAGCTGCATTGGATTTTAATGTGATGTGAATTAAATATATTGACTAGGCGTGACAAAGCAATACAAAAGGATGGATGTGTTTCTTCATGACATTACAGAACTAAATATGGATCCAAGTGGCCCCCCCGTGATGTTTCTGAGACTAGTTCTCCAGTTCAATCCAGTGTTGCCTAAAACCGTCGACATTATAAAGACCTGTAGCCACCGACGTCCTCTTCCTTAATCAGGTCTCACCACTGCTGTCAGAGGAGAGCGCCGGAAAACCAGGCTTGACAACAACTAATGGCATCTGTATTTATTTATTTATTTATTAATTAATTTATTGATTTTATTTATTTATTTATTTATTTATTTATTTATTTTGCTCCTTTTGCACCCCATTATTTATATTTCTACTTGGCACTTTCTTCCACTGCAAATCTACCATTCCAGTGTTTTACTTGCTATATTGTATTTACTTCGCCACCATGGCCTTTTTTTGCCTTTACCTCCCTTATCTCACCTCATTTGCTCACATTGTATATAGACTTATTTTTCTACTGTGTTATTGACTGTATGTTTGTTTTACTCCATGTGTAACTCTGTTGTTGTTGTATGTTGTCGAACTGCTTTGCTTTATCTTGGCCAGCTCGCAATTGTAAATGAGAACTTGTTCTCAACTTGCCTACCTGGTTAAATAAAGGACTTGTTCTCAACTAGACTACCTGGTTAAATAAAAATGAAATGAAATGACCAGGTCTCTATGAAGTCTTTATGTTTAGTTCTAGTCTCTATGAAGTCTTTATGTTTAGTTCTAGTCTCTATGAAGTCTTTATGTTTAGTTCTAACCAGGTCTCTATGAAGTCTTTATGTTTAGTTCTAGTCTCTATGAAGTCTTTATGTTTAGTTCTAACCAGGTCTCTATGAAGTGTTTATGTTTAGTTCTAACCAGGTCTCTATTGAAATCTTTATGTTTAGTTCTAACCAGGTCTCTATGAAGTCTTTATGTTTAGTTCTAGTCTCTATGAAGTCTTTATGTTTAGTTCTAGTCTCTATTGAAATCTTTATGTTTAGTTCTAAACAGGTCTCTATGAAGTCTTTATGTTTAGTTCTAACTAGGTCTCTATGAAGTCTTTATGTTTAGTTCTAACCAGGTCTCTATGAAGTCTTTATGTTTAGTTCTAACCAGGTCTCTATGAAGTCTTTATGTTTAGTTCTAACCAGGTCTCTATTGAAGTCTTTATGTTTAGTTCTAACCAGGTCTCTATGAAGTCTTTATGTTTAGTTCTAACCAGGTCTCTATTGAAGTCTTTATGTTTAGTTCTAACCAGGTCTCTATGAAGTCTTTATGTTTAGTTCTAACCAGGTCTCTATGAAGTCTTTATGTTTAGTTCTAACTAGGTCTCTATGAAGTCTTTATGTTTAGTTCTAGTCTCTATGAAGTCTTTATGTTTAGTTCTAACCAGGTCTCTATTGAAGTCTTTATGTTTAGTTCTAACCAGGTCTCTATGAAGTCTTTATGTTTAGTTCTAACCAGGTCTCTATGAAGTCTTTATGTTTAGTTCTAGTCTCTATGAAGTCTTTATGTTTAGTTCTAACCAGGTCTCTATGAAGTCTTTATGTTTAGTTCTAGTCTCTATTGAAGTCTTTATGTTTAGTTCTAACCAGGTCTCTATGAAGTCTTTATGTTTAGTTCTAGTCTCTATGAAGTCTTTATGTTTAGTTCTAACCAGGTCTCTATTGAAGTCTTTATGTTTAGTTCTAGTCTCTATGAAGTCTTTATGTTTAGTTCTAGTCTCTATGAAGTCTTTATGTTTAGTTCTAACCAGGTCTCTATGAAGTCTTTATGTTTAGTTCTAACCAGGTCTCTATGAAGTCTTTATGTTTAGTTCTAGTCTCTATGAAGTCTTTATGTTTAGTTCTAACCAGGTCTCTATGAAGTCTTTATGTTTAGTTCTAACTAGGTCTCTGAAGTCTTTATGTTTAGTTCTAACCAGGTCTCTATGAAGTCTTTATGTTTAGTTCTAAACCTGAGCAATGGTGAAACTATGGTAACCAATAATGTGTTTGAGTTCAATAGAAAGTATGTCTGATGGTGGGAGACAAAGCTGAGGATCAACATTAGACAGGCTGAACAATGGACCTCAGCAGGCGGAGGGCCAAAACCTTCACTCTCCTCCGCACTCTGCAGCGCACCGCACTGAGCCGGGCTGAGCCACGCTGCCATCCCTCCATCCCTCCCTCCCTCACTCTATCCCTGCTGCTGTGTGGGACTGGAAACACACGCTGTTCCCAAAATTAACCAAACACCTCGCTACCCATTTTTAATGCATAATACAATTACTGCCCTTCATACAAACATCCACAACAAAATGTATGTCATTGTTCCCACATTCCAATCTCATTCTGAGCCATGCAACGTGAGGACCTACATATATCCATTCTCACTGAGCTAATTAACCAGGAAGGATAAACCTGAATGTGCTTTTCAGGCATTTCTCTGCCTGTTCTCCTTCTATTCTCCGGCCTGATGAGAGCAGAGGAGGAAAGGTAGAAACACTGACAATGGGAGAAATCAGGAGACTAATGGTGAGCTGGATTCCCAGTAGGACATGAAGAGACTAATGGTGAGCTGGATTCCCAGTAGGACATGAAGAGACTAATGGTGAGCTGGATTCCCAGTAGGACATGAAGAGACTTATGGTGAGTGGGATTCCCAGTAGGCTCAGGACATGAAGAGACTAATGGTGAGCTGGATTCCCAGTAGGACATGAAGAGACTAATGGTGAGTGGGATTCCCAGTAGGCTCAGGACATGAAGAGACTAATGGGGAGCTAGATTCCCAGTAGGATCAGGACATGAAGAGACTAATGGTGAGCTGGATTCCCAGTAGGATCAGGACATGATGAGACTAATGGTGAGCTGGATTCCCAGTAGGACATGAAGAGACTAATGGTGAGCTGGATTCCCAGTAGGCTCAGGACATGAAGAGACTAATGGTGAGCTGGATTCCCAGTAGGCTCAGGACATGAAGAGACTAATGGTGAGCTGGATTCCCAGTAGGCTCAGGACATGAAGAGACTAATGGTGAGCTGGATTCCCAGTAGGACATGAAGAGACTAATGGTGAGCTGGATTCCCAGTAGGCTCAGGACATGAAGAGACTAATGGTGAGCTGGATTCCCAGTAGGACATGAAGAGACTACTGGTGAGCTGGATTCCCAGTAGGCTCAGGACATGAAGAGCGTGACACAGTGACAGCTTCTTTAGAGAGGACTATTGTAGGTTCAGTCTAATGGTTTCATTGTTTCTGTTCCTACATTATATAGACATAAGAAAACTAGGGTTTAAATTACTGCACATTAAATAAGACAAATCTATATAACAAAAAGCAAACACTTGCCACGTACAACACAAATTATCCACATTGTTAAAAAGCTATGACAGATCATTCTAGGGGGCAGGGAACAAAACAAAAAAAAAGAAATCCCACAAAATCCCCAAAAGAAAATCCCCAAATGATATTAGCCGTGAACTGCTGTATTGCACCAGTATCCAGTCTTACAGTACACCTGCTTAGGTTGGTGTGACTAAAGCCTGCAGCTTGCAGAATAAGCAGTGGAGAGTCACTGATGTTCTGCTGAATAGCCCTAACTGAATCTAACTGAATCCTAACTGAGTAACAGGACAGCCACTCCACCAGAGAGAAGACTGCACAATATCTAGCAATTTACAAATGGACTTAAAAGTGTCGACAGAAGCACATCATCTATAAGAAAGGCTTATTTTTACAGCAATGCAGCGTTCCTGTGGTGTAATTTAATTCTCTACAAGAGTCTTTTTCTGCTCCTGTCCTTCCATCTTCTATCTCATGGAGGGAACAGAAGGACCAAGCCAATTCCTACACCGGCAGCAAACTGCCCACTCTTCTTCCCCATCAAATTAGAAAAGCTGTTCGTGTTTTTATCTTTCAGATTTCCTGGGTTTTATGGCTAAATACTGAAGCACTGGAGGCTGGTCATGCTTTAAGCTACTAGAAAAAGTTAAGCTTCAGCATTGGCTAGCCGAGATATCGGCAGTAAGCCGACAAGTAATTAAAGCAGCATATCTGTAACAACTGTCATCTCTTATTTCTGCTCAGCTTGGACGTAAACCAAAGGCGAGAAAAGCCAGGAAGGAGGAGGGAGAAAAAGAGACTTGACATTACTGGGCAGTGTACTGGGTAACTCTCTCTCTCTCTCTCTCTCTCTCTCTCTCTCTGAACAGTTTAGCAAACGGGGGCATTTAGGGGATTGGGGAACAGATCAAAAGGCCCTTCACCAATTAACAGCAGGGAGAAGAGCATCAAATAAGGTATACATTTCAGTTCAACACGTTTTCAGTTTGCCAAGCAGGAAATGCCATTCTAATACTCCTGAAAGGTGGAAGCTTGGAACCCTCAGTGATGTCACCACTGGTTCTCTAAATAGGCTTTTAATGTCTCTCCGAATGGTTTGGTGCGCTACTGGAGAAGTCTTGTTGAGTCTAGTGTTGTCAGTCGGATAACAGTGGAACATTGATACTGTAGGTTCTGCTGTGTAGGAAGAACAGGAAACATGAGGCTAGTTCTGACCCAGGTCTGATGGAGGTCAGAGCTATGTGAAGTCATTCTATTTCTACGAGGTTGCAGAAAGCTTCCGCACAATTTTCAACAATCTTTTCACAAGAAGATGTTCTCAAATGCATGGCGCAATATACACTCCCTAGACACAGTTTATTAGGTACACCACCCTGCTCACCAAAATGGACGGCTCCTACAGACAGAGTCACTTGGCCGTGGTTTGCTACAGTATATAAAGATCCACTATCTCAGAAATGGCTGCCCTCCTGGGTTTTTAACGCAGGACAGTGTCTAGGATTGGCCCAGAATGGTGCGACAAACAAAATAAGTATCACTGAGGAACATCACTGAGGAACATCACTGAGGAGCATCACTGAGGAGCATCACTGAGGAGCATCACTGAGGAGCCTGATCACTGAGGAGCATCACTGAGGAGCATCACTGAGGAGCATCACTGAGGAGGATGATCACTGAGGAGCATCACTGAGGAGCCTGATCACTGAGGAGTCTGATCACTGAGGAGCATCACTGAGGAGCATCACTGAGGAGCATCACTGAGGAGTCTGATCACTGAGGAGCATCACTGAGGAACATCACTGAGGAGCATCACTGAGGAGCATCACTGAGGAGTCTGATCACTGAAGAGCATCACTGAGGAGCATCACTGAGGAGCATCACTGAGGAGTCTGATCACTGAGGAACATCACTGAGGAGCCTGATCACTGAGGAGCATCACCGAGGAGCATCACCGAGGAGCATCACTGAAGAGTCTGATCACTGAGGCGCATCACTGAGGAGCATCACTGAGGAGCATCACTGAGGAGTCTGATCACTGAGGAGCATCACTGAGGAGCATCACTGAGGAGCATCACTGAGGAACATCACTGAGGAGCATCACTGAGGAACATCATTGAGGAGCATCACTGAAGAGCCTGATCACTGAGGAGCATCACTGAGGAGCATCACTGAGGAGTCTGATCACTGAGGAGCATCACTGAGGAGCCTGATCACTGAGGAACATCACTGAGGAGCATCACTGAGGAGCATCACTGAGGAGTCTGATCACTGAGGAGCATCATTGAGGAGCCTGATCACTGAGGAGCCTAATCTCTGAGGAGCATCACTGAGGAGCCTGATCACTGAGGAGCCTAATCTGAGGAGCATCATTGAGGAGCCTGATAACTGTCGAGCCTGATCACTGAGGAGTATCACTGAGGAGCATCACTGAGGAGCTTCACTGAGGAGCCTGATCACTGTGGAGCCTGATCACTGTGGATCATCTCTGGGGAGCCTGATCATCACTGAGGAGCATCACTGAGGAGCCTGATCACTGTGGAGCATCTCTGGGGAGCCTGATCACTGAGGAGCCTGATCACTGAGGAGCTTCATTGAGGAGCCTGATCACTGATGAGCCTGATCACTGAGGAGCCTGATGACTGAGGAGCCTGATGACTGAGGAGCATCACTGAGGAGCTTCACTGAGGAGCCTGATCACTGAGGAGCTTCACTGAGGAGCCTGATCACTGAGGAGCCTGATCACTGAGGAGCCTGATCACTGAGGAGCATCACTGAGGAGCTGAACTGAGGAGCCTGATCACTGAGGCGCATCACTGAGGAGCATCACTGAGGAGCATCACTGAGGAGCCTAATCACTGATGAGGATGGTCACTGAGGGGCCTTATCACTGCAGAGCCTGATCACTGAGGAGTGTCAGTGAGGAAGCTGATCACTGAGGAGTATCTCTGAGGAGCATCACTGAGGAGCCTGATCACTGAGAATCCTGATAAATCTGGTGCCTGATCACTAAGGAGCATCATTGAAGATCATCACTGTAGAACCTGATCACTGAAGAGCCTGATCCCTAAGGAGCCTGATCACTGAGGAGCATCACTGAGGAGTCTGATCACTGAGGAGCCTGGTCATTGAAGACCATCATTGAGGAGCCTGATCACTGAGGAGCATCACTGAGGAGCATCACTGAGGAGCATCACTGAGGAGCCTGATCACTGAGGAGCATCACTGAGGAGCATCACTGAGGAGCCTGATCACTGAGGAGCATCTCTGAGGAGCATCACTGAGGAACCTGATCACTGAGGAACATCACTGAGGAGATTCCCTGAGGAGCCTGATTAACTGAGGAGCTTGATCACTGAGGAGCCTAATCACTGAGGAGCATTATTGAGGAACCTGATCACTGTGAAGCATCACTGAGGAGGATTCTCAGTTCCAAGATGGCGTAGCAGTCAGACGTCCTTGGTCCTCGTCTTATCGTGTCCCGTGTATATATCTTTTATATATTTTTCTTCGCATATCTTTTTTATGTATTTTTAAAAATATTTTTTTCTTCTAAAAACTCATTGATATATACAGAGAAAAGAGTCGGCCCGAGGATTAAACCCTGTTGCACTCCCATAGAGACTGCCAGAGGTCCAGACAACAGGCCCTCCGATTTGACACATTGAACTCTGAGAAGTAGTTGGTAAACCAGGCGAGGCAGTCATTTGAGAAGCCAAGGCTGTTGAGTCTGCCAATAAGAATACGGTGATTGACAGAGTCGAAAGCCTTGGCCAGGTCGATGAAGACGGCTGCACAGTACTGTCTTTTATCGATGGCGGTTATGATATCATTTGGGACCTTGAGCGTGGCTGAGGCGCACCCATGACCAGCTCTAAAACCAGATTGCATAGTGGAGAAGGTACGGTGGGATTCGAAATGATCGGTGATCTGTTTATTAACTTGGCTTTCGAAGATTTTAGAAAGGCAGGGTAGGATAGATATAGGTCTATAACAGTTTAGGTCTAGAGTGTCTCCCCCTTTGAAGAGGGGGATGACCGAGGCAGCTTTCCAATCTTTGGGGAGCTGAGACGATATGAAAGAGAGGTTGAATAGGATAGTAATAGGGGTTGCAGCAATTTCGGCAGATAATTTTAGAAAGAGAGGGTCCAGATTGTCTAACCCAGGTGATTTGTAGAGATCCAGATTGTGCAGTTCTTTCAGAACATCACCTGTCTGGATTTGGGTGAAGGAGAAGCGGGGGGGGGGGGGAATTGCTGCAGGGGGTACTGCGATGTTTGCCAGGGTTGGGGTAGCCAGGTGGAAGCATGGCCAGCCGTGGAAAAATGCTTATTGAAATTATCGATTATTGTAGATTTATCGGTGGTGACAATGTTTCCTAGCCTCAGTGCAATGGGCAGCTGGGAGGAGGTGCTCTTATTCTCCATAGACTTTACAATGTCCCAAAACTTTTTGGAATTAGTGCTACAGGAAGCAAATTTCTGTTTGAAAAAGATGGCCTTAGCTTTCCTAACTGACTGAGTATATTGGTTCCTGACTTCCCTGAAATCTGCATATCGCGGGGGCTATACAATGCTACTGCAGAACGCCACAGGATGTTTTTGTACTGGTCAAGGACATTCAAGTCTGGGGTGAACCAAGGGCTATATCTGTTCATAGTTTTACATTTTTTGAATGGCGCATGCTTATTTAAGATGGAGAGGATTGCAATTTTGAAGAGCAACCAGGCATCCTCTACTGACGGGATGAGGTCAATATCCTTCCAGGATACCCGGGCCAGGTCGATTAGAAATGCCTGCTCGCTGAAGTGTTTTAGGGAGCATTTATGAGGTGTGGTCGTTTTCCTGCGGACCCAGTACGTATGCAGGCAATGAGGCAGTGATCGCTGAGATATTGCCTCATTTTTTTTTTTTTTAAAGCAGAAGCTCGAATTGTTTGGGACCTGGATAGTATGACAGAACTCTGCAGGCTCTCTCTGTAGTAGATTCTATCTTGTCGGAAAATGTTATAGTTAGGGATGGAAATTTCAGGAGTTTTGGTGGCCTTCCTAAGCCAGGATTCAGACATGGCTAGGACATCCGGGTTGGCAGAGTGTGCTAAAGCAGTGAATAAAACAAACTTAGGGAAGAGGCTTCTAATTTTAACATGCATGAAACCGATGTTTTTACGGTTACAGAAGTCAACAAATGAGAGCGCCTGGGGAATGGGAGTGATGCTGGGGGTTGCAGGGCCTGGATTAACCTCTACATCACCAGAGGAACAGAGGAGGAGTAGGATGAGAGTACTGCTAAAGGCTATAAGAACTGGTCGTCTAGTGCGTTCGGAACAGAGAGTAAAAGGAGCAGGTTTCTGGGCGCGGAAGAATAGATTCAAGGCATAATGTACAGACAAGGGAATGGTAGGATGTGAGTACAGTGGAGGTAAGCCTAGGCATTGAATGACGATGAGAGAGGTTTTGCCTCTAGAGGCACCATTTAAGCAAGGTGCGGTCTCCGCATGTGTGGGCGTTGGAACATAAGGGCTAAGGCATATTGAGCAGGGCTGGAGGCTCTACAGTGAAATAAGACAAAAATGACTAACCAAAACAACAATAGACAAGGCATATTGACATAAGTGAGAGGCATGTGTAGCTGAGTGATAATAGGGTCCAGTGAGTAGCTAGGTGAGCTGAAGGCACGGCGATTCAGACAGTTAGCAGGTCGGAGCTAGCAGAAGGCTAGCAGATGGGCCTCAGGGGAACATCGCTACGGGAGAGTCTGTTGAAACTCCCTCGGACGGTTACGTCAAAAAGACCAGTCGTAATGGATCGGCGGGGCTCCCTGTCGGAAGCAAATGGTCAAGGCCAATTGGCAAAAGAGGTAATTGAAGCCCAGTGATTGCTTGATGGAATCTCGTCTGCTAGCTGGGAGATGTGCCTAGTTCGAGGCTAGCTCCAGGCTAACTGGTGCTTGCTTCGGGACAGAGGCGTTAGCCAGGAGTAGCCACTCGGATAGAAGCTAGCTAGCTGCGATGATCTGGAGTAAAGGTTCAGAGCTCGCGGTAGGAATCCGTTGATGTGGTAGAGAAAAGCAGTCTGATATGCTCTGGGTAGATATCGCGCTGTGCAGACTGGCAGGAGTTGCCTGGGCTGAGGCTGGCAGTCCGGGTTAACGGTGATGACCGCTAGCAGTGGCTAACTGACTACTAGCTAGTAGCTAGTTAGCTGGCTAGCTTCTGAACGGGGTTCTGGTTCTAAAGTGTAAAAATAGCAGATCCAGACCACATTGGGTGAGGCGGGTTGCAGGAGAGTATGTTCAGTCCGTAGATGGAAAATGAGATTTAAAAAAAATAATACAAATATAATACGAAGAAAAACGATATATACAAGGGACAATCAAAACAGACATCACCACTGCTACGCCATCTTGGATCTCTGAAATTATGCAATTTTTGACCCCTTGGAGTCAGAATTTACCCCTGTTGGTGGTTTTATGGATAAGCACTATGAAATGGGAGTAAAATTACAATGTTGCAGAGTAAGATTTATTCTGGCTAATGTGTATAATTTCTTCCTTGTGAAATTTCTTCTTCCAATATATTTGTTGCGGGTTACTACCGCTTCCTCGTTCTCCATCTCCCCTCAACTCGTTATGCATGCAGCAGCAAGAGTAAGTCAAATAATGGTTTGTAATTCAATAGAGCAATCTTAACTCATTTAGTTGTGCTAAGGGCTGACTGAGGGAGACAAAGAGCTCAAAATGTTGCCGCTGTGCTCATTATGTATATTTAAAACAATTAGCAATTCAAGGCCACACAGTGTGGTGGTGGGGGGAGAGGAGAGGAGGGAGAGGAGACAGGAGGGGAGAGGAGAGGAGACGGGAGGGGAGAGGAGAGGAGAGGAGGGGAGAGGAGAGGAGGGGAGGAGAGAGGAGAGGAGGAGAGAGAGGAGAGCATTAGCTTCAAAGCCTGCTGCTAGGACTAACCCTGTAGCCCAGTTATCAGGTCACTCTCCTGAAGAGAACTGGAAGATGCAATTAAAATTGTTTAAAAAAAGTGTGTAACCACAGACGGCTGCATATTACTGTGTGTTGCCGTACAATACTAGCGACCTCAGCGTCCCAGTTCTCTCCCTGGGTTTGGCCAGCCATTAGAGCTTAGGGCTCCCGAGTGGCGCAGCGGTCTGAGGCACTGCATCTCAGTGCTAGAGGCCTCACTACAGATCCTGGTTCAGCGGCTGGAGGCGTCACTACAGACCCTGGTTCAGTGGTCTAAGGCACTGCATCTCAGTGCTGGAGGAGTCACTACAGACCCTGGTTCAGCGGCTGGAGGCGTCACTACAGACCCTGGTTCAGCGGTACTGCATCTCAGTGCTGGAGGAGTCACTACAGACCCTGGTTCAGCGGTCTAAGGCACTGCATCTCAGTGCTAGAGGCGTCACTACAGACCCTGGTTCAGCGGCTGGAGGCGTCACTACAGACCCTGGTTCAGCGGTCTAAGGCACTGCATCTCAGTGCTAGGGGCGTCACTACAGACCCAGGTTCAGAGGTCTAAGGCACTGCATCTCAGTGCTAGAGGCGTCACTACAGACCCTGGTTCAGCAGCTGGAGGCGTCACTACAGACCCTGGTTCAGCGGTCTAAGGCACTGCATCTCAGTGCTAGGGGCGTCACTACAGACCCTGGTTCAGCGGTCTAAGGCACTGCATCTCAGTGCTGGAGGAGTCACTACAGACCCTGGTTCAGCGGTCTAAGGCACTGCATCTCAGTGCTAGAGGCCTCACAACATTACCTATATAAAAGACTCCTGGGAGCCAGAAATCTTTCTGATTGAGAGGGGGTCAAATACTTATTTCCCTCACAAAAATTATAACATTTTTGACATGCGTTTTGTTGTTATTCTGTCTCTCACTGTTCAAATAAACCTACCATTAAAATTATATACTGATCATTTCTTTGTCAGTGGTCAAACGTACAAAATCAGCAGGGGATCATACTTTTTCCCCCCACTGTATTAACTCTGGCGTGGGAAGACAAACACACTCAAAACATCTTGGTTTAATAAAAATAAAATACTTTTGAAAATGTTTTATATTTCTCTTTCAGTATGAAAATGTAGATCAGGTTGTGTATAACTGTAGGACAATACATCTACTGTAAATCCTTCTGAGATGTCTTTATAAAGCAGCTAAATGTACAACTGTAGGACAATACATCTACTGTAAATCCTTCTGAGATGTCTGAATGAGGCAGCTAAATGTAAAATAGTGCAAAGGGTGAGTAGACTTTCACTAGTCACAACTGAAGTCACTTCTACTGTTCAATATAGTACAACAACACTGTCTCTCAGTCCTGCTGAAACACCCAATCACCACAACACTGTCTCTCTGTCCTGCTGAAACACCCAATTACCACAACACTGTCTCTCAGTCCTGCTGAAACATACCCAATCACCACAACACTGTCTCTCAGTCCTGCTGAAACACCCAATCACCACAACACTGTCTCTCAGTCCTGCTGAAACATACCCAATCACCACAACACTGTCTCTCAGTCCTGCTGAAACACCAAATCACCACAACACTGTCTCTCAGTCCTGCTGAAACACCCAATCACCAAAACACTGTCTCTCAGTCCTGCTGAAACATACCCAATCACCACAGCACTGTCTCTCAGTCCTGCTGAAACATACCCAATCACCAAAACACTGTCTCTCAGTCCTGCTGAAACACCCAATCACCACAACACTGTCTCTCAGTCCTGCTGAAACATACCCAATCACCAAAACACTGTCTCTCTGTGCTGCTGAAACACCCAATAACCACAACACTGTCTCTCAGTCCTGCTGAAACACCCAATCACCACAACACTGTCTCTCAGTCCTGCTGAAACACCCAATCACCACAACACTGTCTCTCAGTCCTGCTGAAACACCCAATTACCACAACACTGTCTCTCAGTCCTGCTGAAACATACCCAATCACCACAACACTGTATCTCAGTCCTGCTGAAACACCCAATCACCACAACTCTGTCTCTCAGTCCTGCTGAAACATACCCAATTACCACAACACCGTCTCTCAGTCCTGCTGAAACATACCCAATCACCACAACACTGTCTCTCAGTCCTGCTGAAACATCCAATCACCATAACACTGTCTCTCAGTCCTGCTGAAACACCCAATCACCACAACACTGTATCTCAGTCCTGCTGAAACATACCCAATTACCACAACACTGTCTCTCAGTCCTGCTGAAACACCCAATCACCACAACACTGTCTCTCAGTCCTGCTGAAACACCCAATCACCACAAAACTGTCTCTCAGTCCTGCTGAAACACCCAATTACCACAACACTGTCTCTCAGTCCTGCTGAAACACACCCAATCACCACAACACTGTCTCTCAGTCCTGCTGAAACACCCAATCACCACAACACTGTCTCTCAGTCCTACTGAAACATACCCAATTACCACAACACTGTCTCTCAGTCCTGCTGAAACATAGCCAATTACCACAACACTGTCTCTCAGTCCTGCTGAAACACCCAATCACCACAACACTGTCTCTCAGTCCTGCTGAAACACCCAATTACCACAACACTGTCTCTCAGTCCTGCTGAAACATACCCAATCAAATTGCCATTAGAAAATGAAAGAAGCTGTTCCAAAATGCATCAGTGTGAGGTCATTAATTCAGCTCATGCTACAACAGCTCAGCCGTGCTGGAAGTACTTTAAGACATTCTCTACGTCCTTATCTGCTTAGTGTCATTTCCCATGAATCTGTTTTTCACCAGGACATCAGGGGAGAGCTTAGTGCTGTTTTCTGTTTATCTGTTTTTCACCAGGACATCAGGGGAGAGCTTAGTGCTGTTTTCTGTTTATCTGTTTTTCACCAGGACATCAGGGGAGAGCTTAGTGCTGTTTTCTGTTTATCTGTTTTTCACCAGGACATCAGGGGAGAGCTTAGTGCTGTTTTCTGTTTATCTGTTTTTCACCAGGACATCAGGGGAGAGCTTAGTGCTGTTTTCTGTTTATCTGTTTTTCACCAGGACATCAGGGGAGAGCTTAGTGCTGTTTTCTGTTTATCTGTTTTTCACCAGGACATCAGGGGAGAGCTTAGTGCTGTTTTCTGTTTATCTGTTTTTCACCAGGACATCAGGGGAGAGCTTAATGTGAGAAAACAATGAGAACACAATGAGAAGACAATGAGAATGCAATGAGAAGACAATTAGAATACGATGAGAACAAAATTAGAATATGATGAGAATGCAATGAGAACACAAGTAGAATATGATGAGAACACAATTAGAATATGATGAGAATACGATGAGAACACAAGTAGAATATGATGAGAACACAATTAGAATATGATGAGAACACAATTAGAATATGATGAGAACACAATTAGAATATGATGAGAACACAATTAGAATATGATGAGAATATGATGAGAACACAATTAGAATATGATGAGAATATGATGAGAACACAATTAGAATATGATGAGAATACGATGAGAACACAAGTAGAATATGATGAGAACACAATTAGAATATGATGTGAACACAGTTTTTTAACATTTTATTTCACCTTTATTTAACCAGGTAGGCAAGTTGAGAACAAGATCTCATTTACAATTGCGACCTGGCCAAGATAAAGCAAAGCAGTTCGACACATACAACAACACAGAGTTACACATGGAGTAAAACAAACATACAGTCATTAATACAGTAGAAAAATAAGTCTATATACAATGTGAGCAAATGAGGTGAGATAAGGGAGATAAAGGCAAAAAAATCAACCCTACAATGAGAACACAATTATAATATGATGAGAACACAATAAGAATACAATGAGAACACAATAAGAATAGAATGAGAATACAATGAGAACACAATGAGAACACAATGAGAACACAATGAGAATACAATGAGAACACAATGGGAATACTATGAAAATACTATGAAAATACAATTAGAACAGGATGAGAATACAATGAGAATACAATGAGAACACAATGAGAACACAATGAGAACACAATGGGAACACAATGAGAACACAATGAGAGTACAATGAGAACACAATGAGAATACAAAGAGAACACAATGAGAATGTAAACATTAAACATTTTCATCAAAATACATTTTTGTGCAGAAATTTTACTTTTATGTAGAAATACGAATAAAATTGTTACATTTCGAGTCTAGTTGGTTTAATGAGAACACAATTAGAATATGATGAGAATACAAAGAGAACACAATGAGAATGTAAACATTAAACATTTTCATCAAAATACATTTTTGTGCAGAAATTTTACTTTTATGTAGAAATACGAATAAAATTGTTACATTTCGAGTCTAGTTGGTTTAATGAGAACACAATTAGAATATGATGAGAACACAATTAGAATATGATGAGAACACAATTAGAATATGATGAGAACACAATTAGAATATGATGAGAACACAATTAGAATACGATGAGAACACAATTAGAATATGATGAGAACACAATTAGAATATGATGAGAACACAATTAGAATATGATGAGAACACAAGTAGAATATGATGAGAACACAATTAGAATATGATGAGAACACAATTAGAATATGATGAGAACACAATTAGAATATGATGAGAACACAATTAGAATATGATGAGAACACAATTAGAATATGATGAGAACACAATTAGAATATGATGAGAACACAAGTAGAATATGATGAGAACACAATTAGAATATGATGAGAACACAAGTAGAATATGATGAGAACACAATTAGAATATGATGAGAACACAATTAGAATATGATGAGAACACAATTAGAATATGATGAGAACACAATTAGAATATGATGAGAACACAAGTAGAATATGATGAGAATACAATTAGAATATGATGAGAACACAATTAGAATATGATGAGAACACAATTAGAATATGATGAGAACACAATTAGAATATGATGAGAACACAAGTAGAATATGATGAGAACACAATTAGAATATGATGAGAACACAAGTAGAATATGATGAGAACACAATTAGAATATGATGAGAACACAATTAGAATATGATGAGAACACAATTAGAATATGATGAGAACACAATTAGAATATGATGAGAACACAAGTAGAATATGATGAGAATACAATTAGAATATGATGAGAACACAAGTAGAATATGATGAGAATACAATTAGAATATGATGAGAACACAATTAGAATATGATGAGAACACAAGTAGAATATGATGTGAACACAGTTTAACATTTTATTTCACCTTTATACAATACACTATACGAGTCTAGTTGGTTTAGCCACAGAAAAAGTCAGAAACTTTCACGCTAGCCATGATTGGCTAAGATAATGGATGGGCTGGACATGCCGGGAGAGGAGTTTGGATTGGTCTGCCATGTAGCATGCTTCTGTCTAGAACGTGACCTGTTCAGTATGTGTTGACAGTCCTACCGCACCGTTTCTGAAAGATATAACATTAGCCATCGAGAACTACAAATGTTTAGCTACTTTTCTCAACAACATTGATACCCTGAATGTAGAAGGCTCTATCAACAGATCAGTTGGAAAACATGATGGGCTACTTTCTGCACACGCCAACGATCAGTGTGAAACTGGAGTGACTTGACAACACTGGTCAAACAAGATGTAGCTACAAACAAAACAGAGTTAAAAATGGTTCCAGTCGGCCGTGAAGCGTTCCTCCATGTATACGGGTAAGAGTCAGATATACATTTCTGTTTTTATTGCAAGCTAAAGTGTACTGTTAGTTAGCTAGCAAACGTTGGCATGCTGGCTCAATAGCTAACTTTACATGCATGATCTGTGTGGTAATGTTGTTCGAATCAGAAATCCGTGTTCATTGCTGGTTATGGACTAATGTTAGCTAGCTGACATTGGACCTAGTTTGTTAGCTTTAGCTACCTGCAGATTCATACTACAGCTATGACAATGTTTGTATTGGTAGTAGTATGAGTTGGGATTATGCTGGTTCGTTGTTTAGCTAGCTAGCTACCTAGCTAGCTACATGTCTAAACAAATAACTCCACTTCGGCCGGATTATTACATGACTCATCAAATTAGCCAGTTGTGTCTGGGGGTGACCTATCCACTTAGCTAGACGTGTCTGGGGATGACCTATCCACTTAGCTAGATGTGGCTGGGGGTGACCTATCCACTTAGCTAGATGTGGCTGGGGGTGACCTATCCACTTAGCTAGATGTGTCTGGGGGTGACCTATCCACTTAGCTAGATGTGTCTGGGGGTGACCTATCCACTTAGCTAGATGTGTCTGGGGGTGACCTATCCACTTAGCAAGATGTGTATGGGGGTGACCTATCCACTTAGCTAGATGTGGCTAGGAGGTCATAGCATTTCCTTCACATGACACGTCAATTTAGACAAGTGTGTCAGGTAAACATCATCTAATAATGATAAAATATTTATAAAATATTTTTAGCTGGGCACTTTCTGTTTTTGATATTACTACTATGCAAGTAACCACTTGACTGTACCGTTTACACCTTCTGTGTCCTGTGCATTTGACAAAATGTAAATTGATTTAATTTGACATAGCATGTGTTCACCACATGGCCTCAAATGTGAATCCGTAAAAAGAAATGGCTGGGGCTAAGGCTTAAGAGGGTGTGAACAATGCTGAAGGGAGGTAGACAAAGAGGAGCTCTCCAGTAGGTGTACCAAAACATTCAAGGGACATTTTATGAAAAGTGGGGTTACAAGTTTATCAACTTTCTAACCAGAATTACTTTCCGTAGTGTATGATTTGCCGTTTTCTAGCTCAGAGTCTCGACTTTTATCCAATGTAAAAAACACCATATCAAGCTATATGATATCAATGCTAAACAAGCCCGCTAGCAGGGAATACACTATATGATATCAATGCTAAACAAGCCCACTAGCAGGGAATACACTATATGATATCAATACTAAATAAGCCCACTAGCAGGGAATACACTATATGATATCAATGCTAAACAAGCCCACTAGCAGGGAATACACTATATGATATCAATGCTAAACAAGCCCGCTAGCAGAGAACACACTATATGATATCAATGCTAAACAAGCCCGCTAGCAGGGAATACACTATATGATATCAATGCTAAACAAGCCTGTTTACGTAGCAGGGAATACACTATATGATATCAATGCTAAACAAGCCCGCTAGCAGGGAATACACTATATGATATCAATGCTAAACAAGCCCGCTAGCAGGGAATACACTATATGATATCAATGCTAAACAAGCCTGGTTACGTAGCAGGGAATACACTATATGATATCAATGCTAAACAAGCCCACTAGCAGGGAATACACTATATGATATCAATGCTAAACAAGCCCACGGGAATACACTATATGATATCAATGCTAAACAAGCCCACTAGCAGGGAATACACTATATGATATCAATGCTAAACTAGCCCGCTAGCAGTGAGTACACTATATGATATCAATGCTAAACAAGCCCGCTAGCAGGGAATACACTATATGATATCAATGCTTAACAAGCCCACTAGCAGGGAATACACTATATGATATCAATGCTAAACAAGCCCACTAGCAGGGAATGCACTATATGATATCAATCCTAAACAAGCCCACTAGCAGGGAACACACTATATGATATCAATGCTAAACAAGCCCGCTAGCAGGGAATACACTATACGATATCAATGCTAAACAAGCCTGTCTATGTAGCAGGGAATACACTATATGATATCAATGCTAAACAAGCCTGCTAGCAGGGAATACACTATATGATATCAATGCTAAACAAGCCCACTAGCAGGGAATACACAATATGATATCAATGCTAAACAAGCCCACCAGCAGGGAATACACTATATGATATCAATGCTAAACAAGCCCACGGGAATACACTATATAATATCAATGCTAAACAAGCCCAATAGCAGGGAATACACTATATGATATCAATGCTTAACAAGCCCACTAGCAGGGAATACACTATATGATATCAATGCTTAACAAGCCCACTAGCAGGGAATACACTATATTATATCAATGCTAAACTAGCCCGCTAGCAGTGAGTACACTATATGATATCAATGCTAAACTAGCCCGCTAGCAGGGAATACACTATATGATATCAATGCTAAACTAGCCCACTAGCAGGGAATACACTATATGATATCAATGCTAAACTAGCCCGCTAGCAGTGAGTACACTATATGATATCAATGCTAAACAAGCCCACTAGCAGGGAATACACTATATGATATCAATGCTAAACAAGCCCACTAGCAGGGAATACACTATATGATATCAATGCTAAACAAGCCCACTAGCAGGGAATACACTATATGATATCAATGCTAAACTAGCCCGCTAGCAGTGAGTACACTATATGATATCAATGCTAAACAAGCCCGCTAGCAGGGAATACACTATATGATATCAATGCTAAACAAGCCACTAGCAGGGAATACACTATATGATATCAATGCTAAACAAGCCCGCTAGCAGGGAATACACTGTATGATATCAATGCTAAACTAGCCCACTAGCAGGGAATACACTGTATGATATCAATGCTAAACTAGCCCACTTGCAGGGAATACACTGTATGATATCAATGCTAAACTAGCCCACTAGCAGGGAATACACTATATGATATCAATGCTAAACAAGCCCACTAGCAGGGAATACACTATATGATATTAATGCTAAACAAGCCCGCTAGCAGGGAATATACTATATGATATCAATGCTAAACTAGCCCGCTAGCAGTGAGTACACTATATGATATCAATGCTAAACAAGCCCACTAGCAGGGAATACACTATATGATATCAATGCTAAACAAGCCCACTAGCAGGGAATACACTATATGATATCAATGCTAAACAAGCCCACTAGCAGGGAATACACTATATGATATCAATGCTAAACTAGCCCACTAGCAGGGAATACACTATATGATATCAATGCTAAACTAGCCCACTAGCAGGGAATACACTATATGATATCAATGCTAAACTAGCCCACTAGCAGTGAATACACTATATGATATCAATGCTAAACTAGCCCACTAGCAGGGAATACACTATATGATATAAATGCTAAACAAGCCCACTAGCAGGGAATACACTATATGATATCAATGCTAAACTAGCCCCCAACGGAGTTGACCTCTACTACACCTTGATGTGCATTTCCAGACACCTGGGATGGATATCGCTAGCATGCAACATGCTAAAGATACATACACATCGAACAATTCATTTCCCATTAACCGACTGATGGAACCTGGAATTCCACATTCATCATTAATAACAAAAACAAAAGACATCAGGGTGTCATGAATATCAGATGCTGAGCGACAGGCAGAGTTATTCATCCCAGCTGCTGCTTCAATAATGAAGAAGAACAGGCTGTGTTACTCTGAGGTAGAGGAGAGGAGGAGAGGAGAGGAGAGGAGAGGAGAGGAGAGGAGAGGAGAGGAGAGGAGAGGAGAGGAGAGGAGAGGAGAGGAGGAGTGGAGGGGAGGAGTGGAGGAGGGGAGAGGAGAGGAGAGGGGAGAGGAGTGGAGTGGAGAGACGAGAGGAGAGGAGAGGGGAGAGGAGAGAGGAGTGGAGTGGAGAGACGAGAGGAGAGGAGAGACAAGAGGAGAGAGGGGCTGAGGGGAGTCTGTTATCACTAGCAGACTAATCGTGACTTTACTGACAGAGACATCAGACATTCATCATGTCATCAGAGGTCTGAGGGATGGAGCAGGGCCTCAGCCTCAGCTCAATCTGTGTGCAGAAGGGTGTAGAGAAGCACTATATCACCTCCTGCTGAGGCCTCCTGCCACCTCCTGCTGAGGACTCCTGCCACCTCCTGCTGAGGTCTCCTGCCACCTCCTGCTGAGGTCTCCAGCCACCTCCTGCTGAGGTCTCCAGCCACCTCCTGCTGAGGTCTCCAGCCACCTCCTGCTGAGGCCTCCAGCCACCTCCTGCTGAGTTCTCCAGGCACCTCCTGCTGAGGTCTCCAGCCACCTCCTGCTGAGGACTCCTGCCACCTCCTGCTGAGTTCTCCAGGCACCTCCTGCTGAGGCCTCCTGCCACCTCCTGCTGAGTTCTCCAGCCACCTCCTGCTGAGGTCTCCAGCCACCTCCTGCTGAGGCCTCCTGCCACCTCCTGCTGAGGTCTCCAGCCAACTCCTGCTGAGGACTCCTGCCACCTCCTGCTGAGTTCTCCAGCCACCTCCTGCTGAGGCCTGCAATCTACTCCTGCCACCTGCTGCTGAGGTCTCCTGCCAACTCCTACTGTTACCTCCTGCTGAGGCCTCCTGCCACCTCCTCCTGCCACCTGCTGCTGAGGCCTCCTGCCATCTCCTGCTGAGATCTCCTGCTGAGGCCTCCTGCAACCTCCTCCAGCCAACTCCTGCTGAGGCCTCCTGCCACCTCCTCCAGCCAACTCCTGCTGAGGCCTCCTGCCATCTCCTGCTGAGGCCTCCTGCCACCTGCTGCTGAGGTCTCCAGCCACCTGCTGCTGAGGCCTCCAGCCACCTCCTGCTGAGGTCTCCTGCCACCTCCTCCTGCCACCACCTCCTGCAGACTCCTCTACTCATCCACAGGATACCTGGCAACGCAGCTGACAACCAGTCTAGACCAACTCAAACAATCTCCAATCAACACAAGTCAACAATCTCCAATCAGGACAAGTCATAAACTGTGCCAATAATATCCATGTTGAAGTGGCCCATGTACAAAGACAGGACAGATCCTACTGTATCATGTAGGACAGCTGATTGTTGGTAGAAGCTTTGGGATGTAATCAATGCAAGTAAAACCATCCCAAATCTTCATTTCAGGATCTTATTCATGCAAGGAAGTGACATAAATATTTGAGGAGATGTGGCCCCTTACGGCAAGGTCAAGACATCCCATGTAGAACGAGCAGTTAAACGCTAGTTTGTCCTTCCACTTCAGTCTCAGGGTCACTGAACTTGACTACATTCTATCCCCTGACAGACTCAGGTTGAAATAAAACACTTTGGCACCTGACAAGAAAGAAGAGATCTGTATGTTAGACCTGTATCAGCTGTATCATTGTCACATCCACCGGATGGGTCAGCCATAGTAGTATGATAGGTGTTGTTGTACAGGGTCAGCCATAGTAGTATGATAGGTGTTGTTGTACAGGGTCAGCCATAGTAGTATGATAGGTGTTGCTGTACAGGGTCAGCCATAGTAGTATGATAGGTGTTGTTGTACAGGGTCAGCCATAGTAGTATGATAGGTGTTGTTACACAGGGTCAGCCCATAGCAGTATGATAGGTGTTGTTTTACAGGGTCAGCCATAGTAGTATGATAGGTGTTGTTTTACAGGGTCAGCCATAGCAGTTTGGTAGGTCCAGTGTAATGTGTCGTCAGCCATAGCAGTTTGGTAGGACCAGTGTAATGTGTCGTCAGCCATAGTAGTTTGGTAGGTCAGGTGTAATGTGTCGTCAGCCGTAGCAGTGCAGCGCCCCTGGAGTAAACATCGTTTGAGTGTCTTGCTCACGGACACATCCACATATTTTTCACCTTGATGACTTTGGTATTCAAACCAGCGGCCTTTCGTTTATTAGCTCAACGCTCCATTCTCTGGGCTACCTGCCACCATGCTACTTGTTAACCATGTTTTTAATGTGTAGAAAACATACCATTTAGATGTACACAAGCAATGTGAAATACATTATTAGAAAAATGATGGGAGTGTTGGTAGAGAATAATCAGACATAACTGGTGTTTGTTTGAAGCTCTGCTCTGTTTCCTTATTGTAGTGCTGGTGTTCATGATGCTCATTAGTCTGTCTGAAGCTCTGCTCTGTTTCCTTATTGTAGTGCTGGTGTTCATTACTCATTAGTCTGTCTGAAGCTCTGCTCTGTTTCCTTGTTGTAGTGCTGGTGTTCATTACTCATGATGCTCATTAGTCTGTCTGAAGCGCTGCTCTGTTTCCTTGTTGTAGTGCTGGTGTTCATGAAGCTCATTAGTCTGCCAGTCATCCAGGAACATGAATTTGGTTGATGGGAACAAGCAAAGGGACTAGTTATCCCGGGGGTGAATTACTTCATGAATGTATATTGTGTGATTTATAAAAGTAATGGAACCAGTTATTGAATTTTGGGGTCATGCAAAACTGTTATTTATGATGTGATGGGATGTCCATGTGAAATTATGCATTTAGAGTAGAAATGTATTGAGGGCTATCATGATGGACTATTTCTGGCGGAAGAGAGTTCCTGAAAAGAGTACTTTGTGCTCAGTTGGCCTTTGCTCTGCGGGAGAGGCCCCGAAGTCAGGACAGTGACTACCCTACAAACATGTTCCATAGACTGTACAAAAACAAGGAGGAGCTAGAAAATGGCGTGCCTCGAGACGGACAAACAACATGTATGAAGGAGAAGTAGAAAACTATCATAAAGAGACATCTACCTGGAATACGGAGGAGGAACGGAGGGGAAAGAAAGACAGAGGAGGTCGAAGAGAGAGAGGGAGGAAGAAGGTGAGATTCAGTCACGTAAAATTGGCAGGGAAAATGGAGATGGGTTGTTAAAGAAGAACGGTAGAAAGTGTAAGCAGAGTGAACTGTACGCCGGGTGGAAGACAGGAGGACAAATGGAATGAATGAGGGAGAATTATCTGAGGTGGCAGGTGTGGAGAAGTCTTCTGAGCCCGAAACTTGCAACGATAGTCAGGATAAAGATGAATCTGTGATGGTAGGAGTCACATTTTTGGAGAAGGTGTAGCCCTGCCTTTTGGCTGATCCAGTTGTGGTTTCAGAGTGGGTGAAGAAGTGGGTGCTATGGGATCAGTGAAGGGAACCAGACGTGGTCTTGTGATAATTGTTAGTGTTTCAGCTGGTAAGAGGGAGCAAGCGCTCAGGCGCCACATGAATGGGGACAAGAGGGTTTAGCTCTCCATTGAAGTGATTACTGGGGTAGCGGTACATGTGAGAGTGGACCAACTCTAGGGTTAGATTGTAGGGTATTTAAATAGTGTAGTAGGGTGGTAGGTTGGTAATGAGTGTAGGGTTAGATGGTAGGGTATTTAAATAGTGGAGTAGGGTGGTAGGATGGTAATGAGTGTAGGGTTAGATGGTAGATGGTAGGGTATTTAAATAGTGGAGTAGGGTGGTAGGTTGGTAATGAGTGTAGGGTTAGATGGTAGATGGTAGGGTATTTAAATAGTGTAGTGGGGTGGTAGGTTGGTAATGAGTGTAGGGTTAGATGGTAGATGGTAGGGTATTTAAATAGTGGAGCAGGGTGGTAGATGGTAATGAGTGTAGGGTTAGATGGTAGATGGTAGGGTATTTAAATAGTGGAGCAGGGTGGTAGATGGTAATGAGTGTAGGGTTAGATGGTAGATGGTAGGGTATTTAAATAGTGGAGCAGGGTGGTAGATGGTAATGAGTGTAGGGTTAGATGGTAGATTGTAGGGTATTTAAATAGTGTAGTAGGGTGGTAGGTTGGTAATGAGTGTAGGGTTAGATGGTAGATGGTAGGGTATTTAAATAGTGGAGCAGGGTGGTAGATGGTAATGAGTGTAGGGTTAGATGGTAGATGGTAGGGTATTTAAATAGTGGAGCAGGGTGGTAGATGGTAATGAGTGTAGGGTTAGATGGTAGATGGTAGGGTATTTAAATAGTGGAGCAGGGTGGTAGATGGTAATGAGTGTAGGGTTAGATGGTAGATGGTACGGTATTTAAATAGTGTAGTAGGGTGGTAGGTTGTTAATGAGTGTAGGGTTAGATGGTAGATGGTAGGGTATTTAAATAGGGTAGTAGAGTGGTAGGTTGGTAATGACTGTAGGGTTAGATGGTAGATGGTAGGGTATTTAAATAGGGGAGCAGGGAGGTAGGTTGGTAATGAGTGTAGGGTTAGATGGTAGATGGTAGGGTATTTAAATAGTGGAGCAGGGTGGTAGATGGTAATGAGTGTAGAGTTAGATGGTAGATGGTAGGGTATTTAAATAGTGTGGTAGGGTGGTAGGTTGGTAATGAGTGTAGGGTTAGATGGTAGATGGTAGGGTATTTAAATAGGGGAGCAGGGTGGTAGATTGATAATGAGTGTAGGGTTAGATGGTAGATGGTTATTAATGTAGAGTTAGATGGTAGATGGTTATTAATGTAGAGTTAGATGGTAGATGGTTATTAATGTAGAGTTAGATGGTAGATGGTTATTAATGTAGAGTTAGATGGTTATTAATGTAGAGTTAGATGGTAGAGGGTTATTCATGTAGGGTTAGATGTTATTAATGTATAGTTAGATGGTAGATGGTTATTAATGTATAGTTAGATGGTTATTAATGTAGAGTTAGATGTTATTAATGTAGAGTTAGATAGTAGGTGGTTATTAATGTAGAGTTAGATGGTTATTAATGTAGAGTTAGATGGTAGATGGTTATTAATGTAGGGTTAGATGGTTATTAATGTAGAGTTAGATGGTAGATGGTTATTAATGTAGAGTTAGATGGTTATTAATGTAGAGTTAGATGGTAGATGGTTATTAATGTAGAGTTAGATGGTAGATGGTTATTAATGTAGAGTTAGATGGTTATTAATGTAGAGTTAGATGGTAGATGGTTATTAATGTAGGGTTAGATGGTTATTAATGTAGAGTTAGATGGTTATTAATGTATGGTTAGACGGTAGATGGTTATTAATGTAGAGTTAGATGGTAGATGGTTATTAATGTAGGGTTAGATGGTAGATGGTTATTAATGTAGAGTTAGATGGTAGATGAATATTAATGTAGAGTTAGTTGGTAGATTGTTATTAATGTAGGGTTAGATGGTAGATGGTTATTAATGTATGGTTAGATGGTAGATGGTTATTAATGTAGAGTTAGATGGTTATTAATGTAGAGTTAGATCGTTATTAATGTTGAGTTAGATGGTTATTAATGTTGAGTTAGATGGTTATTAATGTAGAGTTGGATGGTTATTAATGTAGAGTTAGATGGTAGATGGTTATTAATGTAGAGTTAGATGGTTATTAATGTAGGGTTAGATGGTAGATGGTTATTAATGTAGAGTTAGATGGTAAATGGTTATTAATGTAGAGTTAGATGGTAGATGGTTATTAATGTAGGGTTAGATGGTTATTAATGTAGGGTTAGATTGTAGATGGTTATTAATGTAGAGTTAGATGGTTATTAATGTAGGGTTAGATGGTAGATGGTTATTAATGTAGGGTTAGATGGTAGATGGTTATTAATGTAGAGTTAGATGGTAGATGGTTATTAATGTAGAGTTAGATGGTAGATGGTTATTAATGTAGGGTTAGATGGTTATTAATGTAGAGTTAGATGGTAGATGGTTATTAATGTAGAGTTAGATGGTAGATTGTTATTAATGTAGAGTTAGATGGTAGATGGTTATTAATGTAGAGTTAGATGGTTATTAATGTAGGGTTAGATGGTAGATGGTTATTAATGTAGAGTTAGATGGTAGATGGTTATTAATGTAGAGTTAGATGGTTATTAATGTAGAGTTAGATGGTAGATGGTTATTAATGTAGAGTTAGATGGTAGATGGTTATTAATGTAGAGTTAGATGGTTATTAATGTAGAGTTAGATGGTTATTAATGTAGAGTTAGATGGTAGATGGTTATTAATGTAGAGTTAGATGGTAGATGGTTATTAATGTAGAGTTAGATGGTTATTAATGTAGAGTTAGATGGTTAATAAAGTAGAGTTAGATGGTAGATTGTTATTAATGTAGAGTTAGATGGTAGATGGTTATTAATGTAGAGTTAGATGGTTATTAATGTAGAGTTAGATGGTAGATTGTTATTAATGTAGAGTTAGATGGTTATTAATGTAGAGTTAGATGTTATTAATGTAGGGTTAGATGGTAGATGGTTATTAATGTAGAGTTAGATGGTAGATGGTTATTAATGTAGGGTTAGATGGTAGATGGTTAATAATGTAGAGTTAGATGGTAGATGGTTAATAATGTAGAGTTAGATGGTTATTAATGTAGGGTTAGATGGTAGATGAATATTAATGTAGAGTTAGATGGTAGATTGTTATTAATGTAGAGTTAGATGGTAGATGGTTATTAATGTAGGGTTAGATGGTAGATGGTTATTAATGTAGAGTTAGATGGTTATTAATGTAGAGTTAGATCGTTATTAATGTTGAGTTAGATGGTTATTAATGTTGAGTTAGATGGTTATTAATGTAGAGTTGGATGGTTATTAATGTAGAGTTAGATGGTAGATGGTTATTAATGTAGAGTTAGATGGTTATTAATGTAGGGTTAGATGGTAGATGGTTATTAATGTAGAGTTAGATGGTAAATGGTTATTAATGTAGAGTTAGATGGTAGATGGTTATTAATGTAGGGTTAGATGGTTATTAATGTAGGGTTAGATGGTTATTAATGTAGAGTTAGATGGTAGATGGTTATTAATGTAGATTTAGATGGTAGATTGTTATTAATGTAGAGTTAGATGGTAGATGGTTATTAATGTAGAGTTAGATGGTTATTAATGTAGGGTTAGATGGTAGATGGTTATTAATGTAGAGTTAGATGGTAGATGGTTATTAATGTAGAGTTAGATGGTTATTAATGTAGAGTTAGATGGTAGATGGTTATTAATGTAGAGTTAGTTAGTTATTAATGTAGAGTTAGATGGTAGATGGTTATTAATGTAGAGTTAGATGGTAGATGGTTATTAATGTAGAGTTAGATGGTTATTAATGTAGAGTTAGATGGTTATTAATGTAGAGTTAGATGGTAGATGGTTATTAATGTAGAGTTAGATGGTTATTAATGTAGAGTTAGATGGTAGATGGTTATTAATGTAGAGTTAGATGGTAGATGGTTATTAATGTAGAGTTAGTTAGTTATTAATGTAGAGTTAGATGGTAGATGGTTATTAATGTAGAGTTAGATGGTAGATGGTTATTAATGTAGAGTTAGATGGTTATTAATGTAGAGTTAGATGGTTATTAATGTAGAGTTAGATGGTAGATGGTTATTAATGTAGAGTTAGATGGTAGATGGTTATTAATGTAGAGTTCGATGGTTATTAATGTAGAGTTAGATGGTTAATAAAGTAGAGTTAGATGGTAGATTGTTATTAATGTATAGTTAGATGGTAGATGGTTATTAATGTAGGGTTAGATGGTAGATGGTTATTAATGTAGAGTTAGATGGTAGATGGTTATTAATGTAGAGTTAGATGGTTATTAATGTAGAGTTAGATGGTAGATGGTTATTAATGTAGAGTTAGATGGTAGATGGTTATTAATGTAGAGTTAGTTAGTTATTAATGTAGAGTTAGATGGTAGATGGTTATTAATGTAGAGTTAGATGGTAGATGGTTATTAATGTAGAGTTAGATGGTTATTAATGTAGAGTTAGATGGTTATTAATGTAGAGTTAGATGGTAGATGGTTATTAATGTAGAGTTAGATGGTAGATGGTTATTAATGTAGAGTTCGATGGTTATTAATGTAGAGTTAGATGGTTAATAAAGTAGAGTTAGATGGTAGATTGTTATTAATGTATAGTTAGATGGTAGATGGTTATTAATGTAGGGTTAGATGGTAGATGGTTATTAATGTAGAGTTAGATGGTTATTAATGTAGAGTTAGATGGTAGATGGTTATTAATGTATAGTTAGATGGTAGATGGTTATTAATGTAGGGTTAGATGGTAGATGGTTAATAATGTAGAGTTAGATGGTAGATGGTTATTAATGTAGGGTTAGATGGTTATTAATGTAGAGATAGACGGTAGATGGTTATTAATGTAGAGTTAGATGGTTATTAATGTAGGGTTAGATGGTAGATGGTTATTAATGTAGGGTTAGATGGTAGATGGTTATTGATGTAGAGTTAGATCGTAGATGGTTATTAATGTAGGGTTAGATGGTAGATGGTTATTAATGTAGGGTTAGATGGTTATTAATGTAGAGATAGACGGTAGATGGTTATTAATGTAGAGTTAGATGGTTATTAATGTAGGGTTAGATGGTTATTAATGTAGAGTTAGATGGTAGATGGTTATTAATGTAGAGTTAGACGGTAGATGGTTATTAATGTAGAGTTAGATGGTAGATGGTTATTAATGTAGAGTTAGATGGTAGATGGTTATTAATGTAGAGTTAGACGGTAGATGGTTATTAATGTAGAGTTAGATGGTTATTAATGTAGGGTTAGATGGTTATTAATGTAGAGTTAGATGGTTATTAATGTAGAGTTAGATGGTAGATGGTTATTAATGTAGAGTTAGATGGTTATTAATGTAGAGTTAGATGGTAGATGATTATTAATTTAGAGTTAGATGGTTATTAATGTAGAGTTAGATGGTAGATGATTATTAATTTAGAGTTAGATAGTTATTAATGTAGAGTTAGATGGTAGATGGTTATTAATGTAGGGTTAGATTGTAGATGGTTATTAATGTAGAGTTAGATGGTAGATGGTTATTAATGTAGAGTTAGATTGTTATTAATGTAGAGTTTGATGGTAGATGGTTATTAATGTAGAGTTAGATGGTAGATGGTTATTAATGTAGAGTTAGATGGTAAATGGTTATTAACGTAGAGTTAGATGGTTATTAATGTAGGGTTAGATGGTAGATGGTTATTAATGTAGAGTTAGACGGTAGATGGTTATTAATGTAGAGTTAGATGGTAAATGGTTATTAATGTAGTGTTAGATGGTAGATGGTTATTAATGTAGAGTTAGATGGTAGATGGTTATTAATGTAGGGTTAGATGGTTATTAATGTAGAGTTAGATGGTTATTAATGTAGGGTTAGATTGTAAATGGTTATTAATGTAGAGTGAGATGGTAGATGGTTATTAATGTAGAGTTAGATTGTTATTAATGTAGAGTTTGATGGTAGATGGTTATTAATGTAGAGTTAGATGGTAGATGGTTATTAATGTAGAGTTAGATGGTAGATGGTTATTAACGTAGAGTTAGATGGTTATTAATGTAGGGTTAGATGGTAGATGGTTATTAATGTAGAGTTAGATGGTAGATGGTTATTAATGTAGAGTTAGATGGTAGATGGTTATTAATGTAGGGTTAGATGGTTATTAATGTAGAGATAGACGGTAGATGGTTATTAATGTAGAGTTAGATGGTTATTAATGTTGAGTTAGATGGTAGATGGTTATTAATGTAGAGTTAGATGGTAGATGGTTATTAATGTAGAGTTAGATGGTAGATGGTTATTAATGTAGAGTTAGATGGTAGATGGTTATTAATGTAGGGTTAGATTGTAGATGGTTATTAATGTAGAGTTAGATGGTTATCAATGTAGGGTTAGATGGTAGATGGTTATTAATGTGGAGTTAGATTGTAGATGGTTATTAATGTAGAGTTAGATGTTAGATTGTTATTAATGTAGAGTTAGATGGTAGATGGTTATTAATGTAGGGTTAGATGGTAGATGGTTATTAATGTAGAGTTAGATGGTTATTAATGTAGAGTTAGATGGTAGATAGTTATTAATGTAGAGTTAGATGGTTATTAATGTAGGGTTAGATGGTAGATGGTTATTAATGTAGAGTTAGATGGTAGATGGTTATTAATGTAGAGTTAGATTGTTATTAATGTAGAGTTTGATGGTAGATGGTTATTAATGTATTGTTAGATGGTAAATGGTTATTAATGTAGATTTAGATGGTTATTAATGTTGAGTTAGATGGTTTTTAATGTAGAGTTATATGGTTTTTAATGTAGAGTTATATGGTAGATGGTTATTAATGTAGAGTTAGATGGTAGATAGTTATTAATGTAGAGTTAGATGGTTATTAATGTAGAGTTAGATGGTAGATGGTTATTAATGTAGGGTTAGATGGTAGATGGTTATTAATGTAGGGTTAGATGGTAGATGATTATTAATGTAGAGTTAGATGGTAGATGGTTATTAATGTAGAGTTAGATGGTAGATGGTTATTAATGTAGAGTTAGATGGTAGATGGTTATTAATGTAGAGTTAGATGGTAGATGGTTATTAATGTAGAGTTAGATGGTTATTAATGTAGAGTTAGATGGTAGAGGGTTATTCATGTAGGGTTAGATGTTATTAATGTATAGTTAGATGGTAGATGGTTATTAATGTATAGTTAGATGGTTATTAATGTAGAGTTAGATGTTATTAATGTAGAGTTAGATAGTAGGTGGTTATTAATGTAGAGTTAGATGGTTATTAATGTAGAGTTAGATGGTAGATGGTTATTAATGTAGGGTTAGATGGTTGATGGTTATTAATGTAGAGTTAGATGGTAGATGGTTATTAATGTAGAGTTAGATGGTTATTAATGTAGAGTTAGATGGTAGATGGTTATTAATGTAGAGTTAGATGGTTATTAATGTAGAGTTAGATGGTAGATGGTTGTTTAATGTAGAGTTAGATGGTAGATGGTTATTAATGTAGAGTTAGATGGTTATTAATGTAGAGTTAGATGGTAGATGGTTATTAATGTAGGGTTAGATGGTTATTAATGTAGAGTTAGATGGTTATTAATGTATGGTTAGACGGTAGATGGTTATTAATGTAGAGTTAGATGTTAGATGGTTATTAATGTAGGGTTAGATGGTAGATGGTTATTAATGTAGAGTTAGATGGTAGATGAATATTAATGTAGAGTTAGTTGGTAGATTGTTATTAATGTAGGGTTAGATGGTAGATGGTTATTAATGTATGGTTAGATGGTAGATGGTTATTAATGTAGAGTTAGATGGTTATTTATGTAGAGTTAGATCGTTATTAATGTTGAGTTAGATGGTTATTAATGTTGAGTTAGATGGTTATTAATGTAGAGTTGGATGGTTATTAATGTAGAGTTAGATGGTAGATGGTTATTAATGTAGAGTTAGATGGTTATTAATGTAGGGTTAGATGGTAGATGGTTATTAATGTAGAGTTAGATGGTAAATGGTTATTAATGTAGAGTTAGATGGTAGATGGTTATTAATGTAGGGTTAGATGGTTATTAATGTAGGGTTAGATTGTAGATGGTTATTAATGTAGAGTTAGATGGTTATTAATGAAGGGTTAGATGGTAGATGGTTATTAATGTAGGGTTAGATGGTAGATGGTTATTAATGTAGAGTTAGATGGTAGATGGTTATTAATGTAGAGTTAGATGGTAGATGGTTATTAATGTAGGGTTAGATGGTTATTAATGTAGAGTTAGATGGTAGATGGTTATTAATGTAGAGTTAGATGGTAGATTGTTATTAATGTAGAGTTAGATGGTAGATGGTTATTAATGTAGAGTTAGATGGTTATTAATGTAGGGTTAGATGGTAGATGGTTATTAATGTAGAGTTAGATGGTAGATGGTTATTAATGTAGAGTTAGATGGTTATTAATGTAGAGTTAGATGGTAGATGGTTATTAATGTAGAGTTAGATGGTTATTAATGTAGAGTTAGATGGTTATTAATGTAGAGTTAGATGGTAGATGGTTATTAATGTAGAGTTAGATGGTAGATAGTTATTAATGTAGAGTTAGATGGTTATTAATGTAGAGTTAGATGGTTAATAAAGTAGAGTTAGATGGTAGATTGTTATTAATGTAGAGTTAGATGGTGGATGGTTATTAATGTAGAGTTAGATGGTTATTAATGTAGAGTTAGATGGTAGATTGTTATTAATGTAGAGTTAGATGGTTATTAATGTAGAGTTAGATGTTATTAATGTAGGGTTAGATGGTAGATGGTTATTAATGTAGAGTTAGATGGTAGATGGTTATTAATGTAGGGTTAGATGGTAGATGGTTAATAATGTAGAGTTAGATGGTAGATGGTTAATAATGTAGAGTTAGATGGTTATTAATGTAGGGTTAGATGGTAGATGAATATTAATGTAGAGTTAGATGGTAGATTGTTATTAACGTAGGGTTAGATGGTAGATGGTTATTAATGTAGGGTTAGATGGTAGATGGTTATTAATGTAGAGTTAGATGGTTATTAATGTAGAGTTAGATCGTTATTAATGTTGAGTTAGATGGTTATTAATGTTGAGTTAGATGGTTATTAATGTAGAGTTGGATGGTTATTAATGTAGAGTTAGATGGTAGATGGTTATTAATGTAGAGTTAGATGGTTATTAATGTAGGGTTAGATGGTAGATGGTTATTAATGTAGAGTTAGATGGTAAATGGTTATTAATGTAGAGTTAGATGGTAGATGGTTATTAATGTAGGGTTAGATGGTTATTAATGTAGGGTTAGATGGTTATTAATGTAGAGTTAGATGGTAGATGGTTATTAATGTAGAGTTAGATGGTAGATTGTTATTAATGTAGAGTTAGATGGTAGATGGTTATTAATGTAGAGTTAGATGGTTATTAATGTAGGGTTAGATGGTAGATGGTTATTAATGTAGAGTTAGATGGTAGATGGTTATTAATGTAGAGTTAGATGGTTATTAATGTAGAGTTAGATGGTAGATGGTTATTAATGTAGAGTTAGTTAGTTATTAATGTAGAGTTAGATGGTAGATGGTTATTAATGTAGAGTTAGATGGTAGATGGTTATTAATGTAGAGTTAGATGGTTATTAATGTAGAGTTAGATGGTTATTAATGTAGAGTTAGATGGTTGATGGTTATTAATGTAGAGTTAGATGGTAGATGGTTATTAATGTAGAGTTCGATGGTTATTAATGTAGAGTTAGATGGTTAATAAAGTAGAGTTAGATGGTAGATTGTTATTAATGTATAGTTAGATGGTAGATGGTTATTAATGTAGGGTTAGATGGTAGATGGTTATTAATGTAGAGTTAGATGGTTATTAATGTAGAGTTAGATGGTAGATGGTTATTAATGTATAGTTAGATGGTAGATGGTTATTAATGTAGGGTTAGATGGTAGATGGTTATTAATGTAGAGTTAGATGGTAGATGGTTATTAATGTAGGGTTAGATGGTTATTAATGTAGAGATAGACGGTAGATGGTTATTAATGTAGAGTTAGATGGTTATTAATGTAGGGTTAGATGGTAGATGGTTATTAATGTAGGGTTAGATGGTAGATGGTTATTGATGTAGAGTTAGATCGTAGATGGTTATTAATGTAGGGTTAGATGGTAGATGGTTATTAATGTAGAGTTAGATGGTTATTAATGTAGAGATAGACGGTAGATGGTTATTAATGTAGAGTTAGATGGTTATTAATGTAGGGTTAGATGGTTATTAATGTAGAGTTAGATGGTAGATAGTTATTAATGTAGAGTTAGATGGTTATTAATGTAGAGTTAGATGGTAGATGGTTATTAATGTAGAGTTAGATGGTAGATGGTTATTAATGTAGAGTTAGACGGTAGATGGTTATTCATGTAGAGTTAGATGGTTATTAATGTAGGGTTAGATGGTTATTAATGTAGAGTTAGATGGTTATTAATGTAGAGTTAGATGGTAGATGGTTATTAATGTAGAGTTAGATGGTTATTAATGTAGATTTAGATGGTAGATGATTATTAATTTAGAGTTAGATGGTTATTAATGTAGAGTTAGATGGTAGATGATTATTAATTTAGAGTTAGATAGTTATTAATGTAGAGTTAGATGGTAGATGGTTATTAATGTAGGGTTAGATTGTAGATGGTTATTAATGTAGAGTTAGATGGTAGATGGTTATTAATGTAGAGTTAGATTGTTATTAATGTAGAGTTTGATGGTAGATGGTTATTAATGTAGAGTTAGATGGTAGATGGTTATTAATGTAGAGTTAGATGGTAAATGGTTATTAATGTAGAGTTAGATGGTAGATGGTTATTAATGTAGAGTTAGATGGTAGATGGTTATTAATGTAGGGTAAGATGGTTATTAATGTAGAGTTAGATGGTTATTAATGTAGGGTTAGATTGTAAATGGTTATTAATGTAGAGTGAGATGGTAGATGGTTATTAATGTAGAGTTAGATTGTTATTAATGTAGAGTTTGATGGTAGATGGTTATTAATGTAGAGTTAGATGGTAGATGGTTATTAATGTAGAGTTAGATGGTAGATGGTTATTAACGTAGAGTTAGATGGTTATTAATGTAGGGTTAGATGGTAGATGGTTATTAATGTAGAGTTAGATGGTAGATGGTTATTAATGTAGAGTTAGATGGTAGATGGTTATTAATGTAGGGTTAGATGGTTATTAATGTAGAGATAGACGGTAGATGGTTATTAATGTAGAGTTAGATGGTTATTAATGTAGGGTTAGATGGTAGATGGTTATTAATGTAGAGTTAGATGGTAGATGGTAGATGGTTATTAATGTAGAGTTAGATGGTAGATGGTTATTAATGTAGGGTTAGATTGTAGATGGTTATTAATGTTGAGTTAGATGGTTATCAATGTAGGGTTAGATGGTAGATGGTTATTAATGTGGAGTTAGATGGTAGATGGTTATTAATGTAGAGTTAGATGGTAGATTGTTATTAATGTAGAGTTAGATGGTAGATGGTTATTAATGTAGGGTTAGATGGTAGATGGTTATTAATGTAGAGTTAGATGGTTATTAATGTAGAGTTAGATGGTAGATAGTTATTAATGTAGAGTTAGATGGTTATTAATGTAGGGTTAGATGGTAGATGGTTATTAATGTAGAGTTAGATGGTAGATGGTTATTAATGTAGAGTTAGATTGTTATTAATGTAGAGTTTGATGGTAGATGGTTATTAATGTATTGTTAGATGGTAAATGGTTATTAATGTAGATTTAGATGGTTATTAATGTTGAGTTAGATGGTTTTTAATGTAGAGTTATATGGTAGATGGTTATTAATGTAGAGTTAGATGGTTATTAATGTAGAGTTAGATGGTAGATAGTTATTAATGTAGAGTTAGATGGTTATTAATGTAGAGTTAGATGGTTATTAATGTAGAGTTAGATGGTAGATGGTTATTAATGTAGGGTTAGATGGTAGATGGTTATTAATGTAGGGTTAGATGGTAGATGGTTATTAATGTAGAGTTAGATGGTAGATGGTTATTAATGTAGGGTTAGTTGGTTATTAATGTAGAGTTTGATGGTAGATGGTTATTAATGTATTGTTAGATGGTAAATGGTTATTAATGTAGATTTAGATGGTTATTAATGTTGAGTTAGATGGTTATTAAAGTAGAGTTATATGGTAGATGGTTATTAATGTAGAGTTAGATGGTTATTAATGTAGAGTTAGATGGTAGATAGTTATTAATGTAGAGTTAGATGGTTATTAATGTAGAGTTAGATGGTTATTAATGTAGAGTTAGATGGTAGATGGTTATTAATGTAGAGTTAGATGGTTATTAATGTAGGGTTAGATGGTAGATGGTTATTAATGTAGAGTTAGATGGTAGATGGTTATTAATGTAGAGTTAGATGGTAGATGGTTATTAATGTAGGGTTAGATGGTAGATGGTTATTAATGTAGGGTTAGATGGTAGATTGTTATTAATGTAGGGTTAGATGGTAGATGGTTATTAATGTAGAGTTAGATGGTAGATGGTTATTAATGTAGGGTTAGTTGGTTATTAATGTAGGGTTAGATGGTAGATGGTAAGGTATTTAAGTAGTGTATTTGTTTATTTATTTCCCTTTTTTCAAGCAAAGTATAAGGGAGTTTTCCTCCTGTCTAGTTGTTTGCGGTAATGCAACATTTATTGGATGCCAACCATCGTTAACCTCATCGAAGAAGAAGAAGAAGCCTGAGGGAGGGCAGGCTGGGCAGGTAACAGGTTGGCTAGATTAGAGTCATACCTGACTTTCGTTATAGACAACCAGTTGTTGCCTGAATAGTTTATTCTAAGAATATGTTTGATTTTTTTAAAGTCTTTCGTCCACGTCCTGTTTGTTCTTTTCTGATCAAAGTTTCTTGGCCAATTTGTCCTAATATTGTAACTAAAAGCCTGTATGAGAGGTGAATCCCAGCACATCCTGTCTGTCTCCTCTCTGTCCCATCCACCACCTGGGCTTCCTGCACCTGTTAATATTGTAACTAAAAGCCTGTATGAGAGGTGAATCCCAGCACATCCTGTCTGTCTCCTCTCTGTGCCATCCACTACCTGGGCTTCCTGCACCTGTTAATATTGTAACTAAAAGCCTGTATGAGAGGTAAATCCCAGCACATCCTGTCTGTCTCCTCTCTGTCCCATCCACCACCTGGGCTTCCTGCACCTGTTAATATTGTAACTAAAAGCCTGTATGAGAGGTGAATCCCAGCACATCCTGTCTGTCTCCTCTCTGTCCCATCCACCACCTGGGCTTCCTGCATCTGTTAATATTGTAACTAAAAGCCTGTATGAGAGGTGAATCCCAGCACATCCTGTCTGTCTCCTCTCCTTCCCATCCACCACCTCAGCTTCTGCTTCACAATCTCCTTTGCATATTATTATTCTATTTATGCCTTGCTTTGAAAGAGAGAGAGAAAACACCCCCCACCAAATCAACTAATCTATTCCCAAGAAATGTATCAAAATTAGGGGTAGTGCTTGGAAAATAATTTTCTATTTAAGTGTTGCTCTATTTATCGTTAATTTGAAACACTATACGGGTCGCCACGGTGCTGTGGAAAAAAAGTAGCTTTGCTGTGTGAGTACTAATCTGTCCCAGAGGTTTAGGAGGAGATCCAGATCAGTAGTGTGAATAAAAAAAACTGCCTGAAGGGCTCAGAACACAGAGATAACAGGAAGATTAAGCTGTTGCTGCTTTCTGAGGTTTCTCTGTGGTTTCTGCAGGCGGCCGCATACTCACCTTATCTGGTTTATAGGCTTCTTAAAGAGTCCCTAACCCTATAGGGTTCTTAACCCAACCTAACCCTATAGGGTTCTTAACCCAACCTAACCCTATAGGGTTCTTAACCCAACCTAACCCTATAGGGTTCTTAACCCAACCTAACCCTATAGGGTTCTTAACCCAACCTAACCCTATAGGGTTCTTAACCCAACCTAACCCTAGCCTCGTCGAGAACCACACTTCCCTAAAACGGCCTGTCGAACTTCATGAAATGAATATTGCTAAATAGGGGCGGAGACCGGATGTAAATCAGTGACTCCTTGCAACGCGTTAAACCAATGAAATGCCTTGCTTGGGCGGAGCTCGGGCGGGGCTCCAGTAGTGCTCACTCGGTACAACCCTGGGAAATTGACCATTTAAAACCCTATACATTTGGTGTATAGAGTACAAAAGAGAATAACGTTTTCCTTCCAGATTTTCTTCCATGTTCTGCTATATAACTAGCATCAACGGGCATATGGGGGGAGGGTTCCAGGAAGTGTAACGTCTAATCTAAATCTTGCCGCTGGAAGCCGCAAGACAATTCAAACCAATACGACATTCCACAGACCTCCATGGGAGGTGTGACAGTGCCGTGAATTTGGAGGTATGGCAACATAACAGACCTTAACCATACTATAATCCAAACCCTAACCCTATAGGCTTCTAAACAGACTCTAACCCTATAGGCTTCTAAACAGACTCTAACCCAATAGGATTCTAAACAGACTCTAACCCTATAGGCTTCTAAACAGACTCTAACCCTATAGGCTTCTAAACAGACTCTAACCCAATAGGATTCTAAACAGACTCTAACCCAATAGGCTTCTAAACAGACTCTAACCCTATAGGCTTCTAAACAGACTCTAACCCAATAGGATTCTAAACAGACTCTAACCCTATAGGCTTCTAAACAGACTCTAACCCTATAGGCTTCTAAACAGACTCTAACCCTATAGGCTTCTAAACAGACTCTAACCCTATAGGCTTCTAAACAGACTCTAACCCAATAGGATTCTAAACAGACTCTAACCCTATAGGCTTCTAAACAGACTCTAACCCTATAGGTTTCTAAACAGACTCTAACCCTATAGGCTTCTAAACAGACTCTAACCCTATAGGCTTCTAAACAGACTCTAACCCTATTGGCAGTCCAGACTGGTTGGGTTTGGTTTGTCAGAACCACCACAGTCCAGACTGGGTGGGTTTGTTTCAGAACCACCGCAGTCCACACTGGTTGGGTTTGTGTCAGAACCACCACAGTCCAGACTGGTTGGGTTTGGTTTGTCAGAACCACCACAGTCCAGACTGGTTGTGCACGGGTTGTTAGAACCACTGCATTCCAGACTGGTTGGGTTTGGTTTGTTTCAGAACCACCACAGTCCAGACTGGTTGGGTTTGGTTTGTTAGAACCATCGCAGTCCAGACTGGTTGGGTACGGTTTGTCAGAACCACTGGAGTCCAGACTGGTTGTGTTTGGTTTGTCAGAACCACTGCAGTCCAGACTGGTTGGGTTTGGTTTGTCAGAACCACCGCAGTCCAGACTGGTTGGGTTTGGTTTGTCAGAACCACTGCAGTCCAGACTGGTTGGGTTTGGTTTGTCAGAACCACCGCAGTCCAGACTGGTTGGGTTTGGTTTGTCAGAACCACCGCAGTCCAGACTGGTTGGGATTGGTTTGTCAGAACCACCGCAGTCCAGACTGGTTGGGATTGGTTTGTCAGAACCACCACAGTCCAGACTGGTTGGGTTTGGTTTGTCAGAACCACTGCAGTCCAGACTGGTTGGGTACGGTTTGTCAGAACCACCGCAGTCCAGACTGGTTGGGTTTGGTTTGTCAGAACCACTGCAGTCCAGACCACCTGCTGCCAGTGACCCTAATGTACTAAGCAGGAGGGACCCAGTGAAGATGAAGTTTCAAGACCAACGTAGTTAAGGAAGAGATAAAACAGAGAGAGGTGCAGGGACTGACAGTCTGTCTGGTCATACTACAGATAAAACAGAGAGAGGAGCAGGGACTGACAGCCAGCTGTCTGGCCATTCTACAGTTAAAACAGAGAGAGGTGCAGGGACTGACAGCCAGCTGTCTGTCTGGCCATACTACAGTTAAAACAGCGACTGACAGCCAGCTGTCTGTCTGGCCATACTACAGATAAAACAGAGAGAGGTGCAGGGACTGACAGTCTGTCTGGCCATACTACAGATAAAACAGAGAGAGGTACAGTGACTGACTACTTGAAGAGAATTATTAATATCTGGGTCTGAACTGTTTTTCAGAATGACACAGTTTCTACTTGATACAGAACACAGAAAAATAGAAAATATAAAAAAAACAAGAAATATAAACTGAGACAGAAACCAAACAAATCATTCAAACTACTGAGTAGAAATCAACACTGCAGTGTTTAATTATTTACAGCTTCTGCATATTCAGCATAATAATTCAGAGTAATACAGGGAGAATTGTAATGACAAAATGTGCTTGAAGTGAATTATGTATAGTAAAATAGTTTTTGTATAACAAATGAACAAACAAATTTAGACTCTTTTTACATTTTGATTTGCTATCTGATTCAATTAGTGAAAGAATGTCATCTTCAGAAGAAGTTCTGTTTCTACGGAGTACACTCTTAGAAAAAAGGCTTCCAAATGGGTTCAGCTGTCCTCATAGGAGAACCCTTTTGCTTCCAGGTTGAACCGTTTTGGATTTCATGTAGAACGCTCTGTGGAAAGGGCTCTACGTGGACCTGGAAAGGGCTCTACGTGGACCTGGAAAGGGCTCTACGTGGAACTGGAAAGGGCTCACCATGGACCTGGGTAGGGCTCTACGTGGACCTGGAAAGGGCTCTACGTGGACCTGGAAAGGGCTCACCATGGAACTGGAAAGGGCTCTACGTGGAACTGGATAAGGCTCACCATGGAACTGGAAAGGGCTCACCATGGACCTGGGTAGGGCTCTACATGGAACTGTAAAGGGCTCTACGTGGACCTGGAAAGGGCTCACCATGGAACTGGAAAGGGCTCTACATGGAACTGGATAAGGCTCACCATGGAACTGGAAAGGGCTCTACATGGAACTGGAAAGGGCTCTACATGGAACTGGAAAGGGCTCTACATGGAACTGGAAAGGGCTCTACATGGAACTGGAAAGGGCTCTACGTGGAACTGGAAAGGGCTCTACATGGATCTGGAAAGGGCTCTAAATGGACCTGGGTAGGGCTCTACATGGAACTGGAAAGGGCTCTTCATGGAACTGGAAAGGGCTCTTCATGGAACTGGAAAGGGCTCTACATGGAACTGGAAAGGGTTCTACATGGAACTGGAAAGGGCTCTACATGGAACTGGAAAGGGTTCCACATGGAACTGGAAAGGGCTCTACATGGAACTGGAAAGGGCTCTACATGGAACTGTAAAGGGCTCTACATGGAACTGGAAAGGGTTCCACATGGAACTGGAAAGGGCTCTACATGGAACTGGAAAGGGCTCTACATGGAACTGGAAAGGGCTCTACATGGAACTGGAAAGGGCTCTACATGGAACTGGAAAGGGCTCTACATGGAACTGGATAAGGCTCACCATGGAACTGGAAAGGGCTCTACGTGGAACTGGAAAGGGCTCTACGTGGACCTGGAAAGGGCTCTACATGGAACTGGAAAGGGCTCACCATGGAACTGGAAAGGGCTCTACATGGAACTGGATAAGGCTCACCATGGAACTGGAAAGGGCTCTACATGGAACTGGATAAGGCTCACCATGGAACTGGAAAGGGCTCACCATGGAACTGGAAAAGGCTCTACATGGAACTGGAAAGGGCTCTACATGGAACTGGAAAGGGCTCTACATGGAACTGGAAAGGGCTTTACATGGAACTGGAAAGGGCTCTAAATGGACCTGGGTAGGGCTCTACATGGAACTGGAAAGGGCTCTACATGGAACTGGAAAGGGCTCTACATGGAACTGGAAAGGGCTCTACATGGAACTGGAAAGGGCTCTACATGGAACTGGAAAGGGAACTACATGGAACTGGAAAGGGCTCTACATGGAACTGGAAAGGGCTCTACATGGAACTGGAAAGGGCTCTTCATGGAACTGGAAAGGGCTCTTCATGGAACTGGAAAGGGCTCTACATGGAACTGGAAAGGGTTCTACATGGAACTGGAAAGGGCTCTACATGGAACTGGAAAGGGTTCCACATGGAACTGGAAAGGGTTCTACATGGAACTGGAAAGGGCTCTACATGGAACTGGAAAGGGCTCTACGTGGACCTGGAAAGGGCTCACCATGGAACTGGAAAGGGCTCTACATGGAACTGGATAAGGCTCACCATGGAACTGGAAAGGGCTCTACGTGGAACTGGATAAGGCTCACCATGGAACTGGAAAGGGCTCTACATGGAACTGGAAAGGGCTCTACATGGAACTGGAAAGGGCTCTACATGGATCTGGAAAGGTTTCTACATGGAACTGGAAAGAGCTCTACATGGAACTGGAAAGAGCTCTACATGGAACTGGAAAGGGCTCTACATGGAACTGGAAAGGGTTCTACATGGAACTGGAAAGGGCTCTACATGGAACTGGAAAGGGCTCTACATGGAACTGGAAAGGGTTCTACATGGAACTGGAAAGGGTTCTACATGGAACTGGAAAGGGCTCTTCATGGAACTGGAAAGGGCTCTACATGGAACTGGAAAGGGCTCTACATGGAACTGGAAAGGGCTCTACATGGAACTGGAAAGGGCTCTACATGGAACTGGAAAGGGCTCTACATGGAACTGGAAAGGGCTCTACATGGAACTGGAAAGGGCTCTACATGGAACTGGAAAGGGCTCTACATGGAACTGGAAAGGGCTCTTCATGGAACTGGAAAGGGCTCTTCATGGACCTGGAAAGGGCTCTACATGGAACTGGAAAGGGCTCTTCATGGAACTGGAAAGGGTTCCACATGGAACTGGAAAGGGTTCCACATGGAACTGGAAAAGGTTCCACCTTCACCTTTCAAGTTTCAAGTAGAGTGAAATGCCTTTCTTGAAAACTCAAAATGAACAAACCAGTTGTAGTTGATGAAGTGGCAAAGCTCCCCACCGACAACACTGTCCTGTCCACCCGGTGAATGGAGAATCCATTGAGTTGCATAGCCGTGGGGGGTATCTTGTCTGAGAGCCATGTTTCAGAAAAGCAGAGAATATTGCAGTTATCTGAGTCCCGTAGGCAGCAAATCCACTTTTGGAGGTCCATTCTACTGGCTACATTAGACAGTACAATGGAGGGACGATCAGAGGTCCTCCATCTTATTATCTAGTGATTGTACATCAGCCAGTAGAATGGAGGGAAGATCAGAGGTCCTCCATCTTATTATCTAGTGACTGTACATCAGCCAGTAGAATGGAGGGACGATCAGAGGTCCTCCATCTTATTATCTAGTGACTGTACATTAGCCAGTAGAATGGAGGGACGATCAGAGGTCATCCATCTTATTATCTAGTGACTGTACATTAGCCAGTAGAATGGAGGGACGATCAGAGGTCCTCCATTTTATTATCTAGTGATTGTACATCAGCCAGTAGAATGGAGGGACGATCAGAGGTCCTCCATCTTATTATCTAGTGACTGTACATTAGCCAGTAGAATGGAGGGACGATCAGAGGTCCTCCATCTTATTATCTAGTGACTGTACATCAGCCAGTAGAATGGAGGGACGATCAGAGGTCCTCCATCTTATTATGAAGTGACTGTACATTAGCCAGTAGAATGGAGGGACGATCAGAGGTCCTCCATCTAATTATCTAGTGACTGTACATTAGCCAGTAGAATGGAGGGACGATCAGAGGTCCTCCATCTTATTATCTAGTGACTACATTAGCCAGTAGAATGGAGGGACGATCAGAGGTCCTCCATCTTATTATCAAATCAAATTCAAATCAAATGTATTTATATAGCCCTTCGTATATCAGCTGAAATCTCAAAGTGCTGTACAGAAACCCAGCCTAAAACCCCAAAGAGCAAGCAATGCACGTGAAAGAGGCACGGTGGCTAGGAAAAACTCCCTAGGAAAAACTCCCTAGAAAGGCCAAAAACCTAGGAAGAAACCTAGAGAGGAACCAGGCTATGAGGGGTGGCCAGTCCTCTTCTGGCTGTGCCGGGTGGATATTATAACAGAACATGGTCAAGATGTTAAAATGTTCATAAATGACCAGCATGGTCAAATAATAATAATCATTGTAGTTGTCGAGGGTGCAACAAGCACATCCGGTGAACAGGTCAGGGTTCCGTAGCCGCAGGCAGAACAGTTGAAACTGGAGTAGCAGCATGGCCAGGTGGACTGGGGACAGCAAGGAGTCATCATGCCAGGTAGTCCCGAGGCATGGTCCTAGGGCTCAGGTCCTCCGAGAGAAAGAAAGAAAGAGAGAAAGAGAGAGATAATTAGAGAGAGCATATTTAAATTCACACAGGACACCGGATAAGACAAGAGAATACTCCAGATGAAACAGACTGACCCTAGCACCCCCGGCACATAAACTACTGCAGCATAAATACTGGAGGCTGAGACAGGAGGGATCAGAAGACACTGTGGCCCCATCCGATGATACCCCCGGACAGGGCCAAACAGGCAGGATATAACCCCACCCACTTTGCCAAAGCACAGCCCCCACACCACTAGAGGGATGTCTACAACCACCAACTTACCGTCCCAAGACAAGGCCGAGTATAACCCACAAAAATCTCCGCCATGGCACAACCCAAGGGGGGGGCGCCAACCCAGAAAGGAAGACCACGTCAGTGACTCAACCCACTCAAGTGACGCACCCCTCCCATGGACGGCATGGAAGAACACCAGTAAGTCAGTGACTCAGCCCCTGTAATAGGGTTAGAGGCAGAAAATCCCAGTGGAAAGAGGGGAACCGGCAAGGCAGAGACAGCAAGGGCGGTTCGTTGCTCCAGCCTTTCCGTTCACTTTCACACTCCTGGGCCAGACTACACTTAATCATAGGACCTACTGAAGAGATAAGTCTTCAGTCAAGACTTAAAGGTTGAGACTGAGTCTGCGTCTCTCACATGGCTAGGCAGACCATTCCATAAAAATGGAGCTCTATAGGAGAAAGCCCTACCTCCAGCCGTTTGCTTAGAAATTCTAGGGACAATTAGGAGGCCTGCGTCTTGTGACCGTAGCGTTCGTGTAGGTATGTATGGCAGGACCAAATCGGAAAGATAGGTAGGAGCAAGCCCATGTAATGCTTTGTAGTTTAGCAGTAAAACCTTGAAATCAGCCCTTGCCTTAACAGGAAGCCAGTGTAGGGAGGCTAGCACTGGAGTAATATGATCACATTTTTTGGTTCTAGTCACGATTCTAGCAGCCGTATTTATCACTAACTGAAGTTTGTTTAGTGCTTTATCCGGGTAGCCGGAAAGTAGAGCATTGCAGTAGTCCAGCCTAGAAGTAACAAAAGCATGGATTAATTTTTCTGCGTCATTTTTGGACAGAAAGTTTCTGATTTTTGCAATGTTACGTAGATGGAAAAAAGCTGTCCTTGAAACAGTCTTGATATGTTCTTCAAAAGAGAGATCAGGGTCCAGAGTAACACCGAGGTCCTTCACAGTTTTATTTGAGACGACTGTACAACCATCCAGATTAATTGTCAGATTGAACAGAAGATCTCTTTGTTTCTTGGGACCTAGAACAAGCATCTCTGTTTTGTCCGAGTTTAAAAGTAGAAAGTTTGCAGCCATCCACTTCCTTATGTCTGAAACACAGGCTTCTAGCGAGGGCAATTTTGGAGCTTCACCATGTTTCATTGAAATGTACAGCTGTGTGTCGTCCGCATAGCAGTAAAATTTAACATTATGTTTTCGAATGATATCCCCAAGAGGTAAAATATATAGTGAAAACAATAGTGGTCCTAAAACGGAACCTTGAGGAACACCGAAATTTACAATTGATTTGTCAGAGGACAAACCATTCACAGAGACAAACTGATATCTTTCCGACAGATAAGATTTAAACCAGGCCAGAACTTGTCCATGTAGACCAATTTGGGTTTCCAATCTCTCCAAAAGAATGTGGTGATCGATGGTATCAAAAGCGGCACTAAGATCTAGGACCACGAGGACAGATGCAGAGCCTCGGTCTGACGTCATTAAAAGGTCATTTACCACCTTCACAAGTGCAGTCTCAGTGCTATGATGGGGTCTAAAACCAGACTGAAGCGTTTCGTATACATTGTTTGTCTTCAGGAAGGCAGTGAGTTGCTGTGCAACAGCTTTTTCTAAAATGTTTGAGAGGAATGGAAGATTCGATATAGTCTAGTGACTGTACATTAGCCAGTAGAATGGAGGGACGATCAGAGGTCCTCCATCTTATTATCTAGTGACTACATTAGCCAGTAGAATGGAGAGCAATCAGAGGTCCTCCATCTTATTATCTAGTGACTGTACATTAGCCAGTAGAATGGAGGGACGATCAGAGGTCCTCCATCTTATTATCTAGTGACTGTACATTAAAACCAGTAGAATGGAGGGACGATCAGAGGTCCTCCATCTTATTATCCAGTGACTGTACATTAGCCAGTAGAATGGAGGGACGATCAGAGGTCCTCCATCTTATTATCTAGTGACTGTACATTAAAACCAGTAGAATGGAGGGACGATCAGAGGTCCCCCATCTTATTATCTAGTGACTGTACATTAAAACCAGTAGAATGGAGGGACGATCAGAGGTCCTGCTTTCTCCCTGCATCCTGCCTGCTTTCTCCCTGCATCCTGCCTGCTTTCTCCCTGCATCCTGCCTGCTTTCTCCCTGCATCCTGCCTGCTTTCTCCCTGCATCCTGCCTGCTTTCTCCCTGCATCCTGCCTGCTTTCTCCCTGTATCCTGCCTGCTTTCTCCCTGCATCCTGCCTTCTATATCCATACCTCCTGCTTTCTATATCCCTTGTTCGTCCATTCTATCTCAATGGCTTCTATCTAGATGCCTCTTATCTCCTTGCCTCCTGCATTCTACCTTCCTGGCTTATGCTTTCTATCTCCCTGAATTAGGCCTTCTAACTCCATGCCTTCTGCCTTCTTTCTGCCTTCTATCTCGATGCCTTCTATGATAGATCTCCATGCTTCTACCTTCTATCTCCATGCCTTCTACCTTCTATCTGCCTTCTAACTCCATGCTTTCTACCTTCTATGCCTTCTACCTTCTGCCTTCTAACGCCATGCCTTCTACCTTCCATGCCTTCTACCTTCTGCCTTCTACCTTCTATCTGCCTTCTATCTCCATGCCTTCTACCTTCCATGCCTTCTACCTTCTATCTGCCTTCTATCTCGATGCCTTCTATGATAGATCTCCATGCTTCCACCTTCTATCTCCATGCCTTCTACCTTCTATCTGCCTTCTATCTCCATGCCTTCTACCTTCTATCTGCCTTCTAACTCCATGCCTTCTACCTTCTATCTCCATGCCTTCTACCTTCCATCTGCCTTCTAACGCCATGCCTTCTACCTTCCATGCCTTCTACCTTCTATCTGCCTTCTACCTTCCATGCCTTCTACCTTCTATGCCTTCTACCTTCTATCTGCCTTCTAACTCTATGCCTTCTACCTTCCATGCCTTCTACCTTCTATCTGCCTTCTAACTCCATGCCTTCTACCTTCTATCTGCCTTCTATCTCCATGCCTTCTATGTGCCTTCTATCTTCATGCTGTATGCCTTACATCTAAATGCCTTAAATCTCCATGCCTCCTCCCTTCTATCTCCCTTACATTTATCTCCCTGCCGTACGTCTTCTATGTCCCTGACTTATGCTTTCTATCTTACCGCCTTCTGTCTCACTGCCTTCTATTTCACTGCCTTCTGTCTCACCGCCTTCTATCTCACCGCCTTCTATATCACCACCTTCTATCTCACTGCCTTCTATCTCACTGCCTTCTATCTCACCGCCTTCTATCTCACTGCCTTCTATCTCACTGCCTTCTATCTCACTGCCTTCTATCTCACTGCCTTCTATATCACCGCCTTCTATATCACCGCCTTCTATATCACCACCTTCTATATCACCGCCTTCTATATCACCACCTTCTATATCACCACCTTCTATATCACCACCTTCTATATCACCGCCTTCTATATCACCACCTTCTATATCACCGCCTTCTATATCACCACCTTCTATATCACCGCCTTCTATATCACCACCTTCTATATCACCACCTTCTATCTCACTGCCATCTAGCTCCCTGCCTTCTATTTCCCTGCCTTATGCCTTTATCTCCCTACCGTATGCCTTTATCTCCCTACCGTATGCCTTTATCTCCCTGCCTTATGCCTTTATCTCCCTGCCTTATGCCTTTACCTCCCAGCCTTATGCCTTTATCTCCCTACCGTATGCCTTTATCTCCCTGCCTTATGCCTTTATCTCCCTGCCTTATGCCTTTATCTCCCTGCCTTATGCCTTTATCTCCCTGCCTTATGCCTTTATCTCCCTGCCTTATGCCTTTATCTCCCTGCCTTATGCCTTTATCTCCCTGCCTTATGCCTTTATCTCCCTGCCTTATGTCTTTATCTCCCTACCGTATGCCTTTATCTCCCTACCGTGTGCCTTTATCTCCCTGCCTTATGCCTTTATCTCCCTACCGTATGCCTTTATCTCCCTGCCTTATGCCTTTATCTCCCTACCGTATGCCTTTACTCCATGCCTTATGCCATCTAGCGCCATGCCTTCTATTTCCCTGCTTTATGCCTTTATCTCCCTACCTTAAGCCTTCTATCTCCCTGCCTCATGTCTTCTATCTCCCTGCCTTCTATCGCCCTACCTTATGCCTCCTATCTCCCTTCTTTATGACTTCTATCTCCCTGCCTAATGCCTTTATCTCCCTACCTTATGACTTCTATCTCCCTGCCTCATGCATTCTATCTCCCTGCCTTCTATTGCCCAACCTTATGCTTCCTATCTACCTTCTTATGACTTCTATCTCCCTGACTTCTATCTCCCTTCCTCATGCCTTCTATCTCCCTGGCTTCTATCTCCCAGCCGCCTGTCTTTAATCTCACTGCTTCCTGCCTTCTATCTCCCTGCTTCATGCCTTGTATCCCTGCCTCTTGCCTCCATCTCCCTGCCTCCTGCCTTCGCACTCCCTGCCTTCTGCCTTCTATATTGCTGCTTCCTGCCTTCTATCTCCCTGCTTCATGCCTTGTATCCCTGCCTCTTGCTTCCATCTCCCTGCCTCCTGCCTTCATACTCCCTGCCTTCTGCATTCTATATTGCTGCCTCCTGCCTCCATCTCTCTGCCTTCTATATTGCTGCTTCCTGCCTTCTATCTCCCTGCTTCATGCCTTGTATCCCTGCCTCTTGCTTCCATCTCCCTGCCTCCTGCCTTCACACTCCCTGCCTTCTGCCTTCTATATTGCTGCCTCCTGCCTTCTATGGCTTTGTGTGAATCCTGATTGTGTCAGCAGTGAGTCAGCCTGTCTATCCTATCTCAGTGCTCCTTGCCTCCTGCCTCCAGCCTGAAGATCAGTAAAGGAATGCTGAGCTAGGGGCCATGTCCTTGGTGGCCTTGTGGTACGAGGCAGCTCCACAGGAAATCACTTTTGATGCTCCTCTGCAGTTAACCAGCTCTGCCACTCCAAACACTAATTGTGGATAAAACCAAGGCAGTGCTGATAAGGATAATAAAACTCCCACTGAGAACAAGAGCGACGCACTGCTAAGATCAATGGCTGATATTAGCAGGTAGCCTCTAATAGTTTAATAATACCCATCAACATGGACTTGTAAGACAAAGCCTCTTAGCAGAGTGTATATGGGCAGCTGTTCTGTTACGTCAGTCAGTCAGTCAGTCAGCCAGCCAGCCACTCAGCCAGCCAGTCAGCCAGCCAGCCAGCCAGTCAGCCAGCCAGTCATTCAGCCAGTCAGCCAGTCAGCCAGTCAGTCAGTCAGTCAGTCAGTCAGCCAGCCAGACAGTCAGCCAGTCAGCCAGTCAGCCAGCCAGTCAGTCAGCCAGTCAGTCAGCCAGTCAGCCACTCAGCCAGTCAGCCAGTCAGCCAGCCAGCCAGCCAGTCAGCCAGCCAGTCAGCCACTCAGCCAGCCACTCAGCCACTCAGCCAGCCACTCAGCCAGCCAGTCAGTCAGCCAGCCAGTTAGCCAGTCAGCCAGTCAGTCAGCCAGTCAGCCAGTCAGCCAGTCAGCCAGTCAGCCAGCCAGCTAGCCAGTCAGCCAGCCAGCCAGTTAGCGAGTCAGCCAGTCAGTCAGCCAGTTAGCCAGTCAGCCAGTTAGCCAGTCAGCCAGTCAGTCAGCCAGTCAGCCAGTCAGCCAGTCAGCCAGCCAGCTAGCCAGTCAGCCAGCCAGCCAGTTAGCCAGTCAGCCAGCCAGCCAGCCAGTTAGCCAGTTAGCCAGTCAGCCAGTCAGTCAGCCAGTTAGCCAGTCAGCCAGCCAGCCAGCCAGCCAACCAGCCAGCCAGTCAGTCAGCCAGGTGTCACCAAGCATCAGGTTCTATTAACTGTAGTTAACATCATGTGAGAGGAGGAGATGCCCTACTGAGGAACGACATGAGTAAACGTGTACCAATACAGCAGTTATTACTGTTCCCCCTCAGGCAAATACCTTTCCCTTAAGCCCAAGCACGGGAACATTTTGTTTTATTACCTCCATTGATAAGACTCTTAAGTACCTGGGGAATTAAAATATTCAGGCTCGTCATATCAGTGTCTGTTCTAAGTTTCATGCAGGGCACATCATTATAGCAGCCTTTTAAATTGAGCCTAGAAGAAAGATGGGTTCAAGTGCAAATTAATTTCAGATTACCACAACAAAGACAATCAATTCTCAACGAGCTAGCCAGCAAAAAATGCTTTCCAAAGGGTCCAAGGTCCCTTAGTTCCCTACCTCCCTATCAACCATCTCTCAGTAAAAAAGAAAGACCTTTCTACTGAAATACCACTAATGATCTGAGAGAACAGAGCAGAACCATGCCTACCTGCTCCCCTAGTCCACCCCCTACTCTCCTCTCATCATCTCGTCTCTCAGAAGTCCCTCATTAACAGTCCTGCTGTTTCTACAGAGTCTAACAAAGTCTAGCAGAGTCATTATCAGCCCCTGTAATCAGGCTGGACTTAAGAACAGGTCACTCTGGCCTGGCAGCCTGGCAGCAGGGGAACAAGACAAGGTCATCAAGTAAACTGAAGAGGAACCTTTATCAATTAGGGCTGCAATTCTGTTTAAACTCTCGACCTGACAGTCACAACTGGGTTTGAAAGGAGAGGCCCTGTTTTAACTCTCGACCTGACAGTCACAACTGGGTTTGAAAGGAGAGGCCCTGTTTAAACTCTCAACCTGACAGTCACAACTGAGTTTGAAAGGAGAGGCCCTGTTTAAACTCTCAACCTGACAGTCACAACTGAGTTTGAAAGGAGAGGCCCTGTTTAAACTCACGACCTGACAGTCACGACCTGACACAGTCACAACTGAGTTTGAAAGGAGAGGCCCTGTTTTAACTCTTGGATGAAATGGGATGAAATGGACAGGAAGACAGGAGAGGCAAGAGGTACTTAGGGTCAGGTTGGTATAGTAGGGTCAGATTGGTATAGTAGGGTCAGGTTGGTATAGTAGGGTCAGGGTGGTATAGTAGGGTCAGGGTGGTATAGTAGGGTCAGGGTGGTATTGTAGGGTCAGGTTGGTATAGTAGGGTCAGATTGGTATAGTAGGGTCAGGTTGGTATAGTAGGGTCAGGGTGGTATAGTAGGGTCAGGTTGGTTTAATAGGGTCAGGTTGGTATAGTAGGGTCAGGTTGGTATAGTAGGGTCAGGTTGGAATAGTAGGGTCAGGTTGGTATAGTAGGGTCAGCGTGGTATAGTAGGGTCAGGTTGGTATAGTAGGGTCGGGTTGGTATAGTAGGGTCAGGGTGGTATTGTAGGGTCAGGTTGGTATAGTAGGGTCAGATTGGTATAGTAGGGTCAGGTTGGTATATTAGGGTCAGGGTGGTATAGTAGGGTCAGGTTGGTTTAATAGGGTCAGCGTGGTATAGTAGGGTCAGGTTGGTATAGTAGGGTCAGCGTGGTATAGTAGGGTCAGGTTGGTATAGTAGGGTCAGGTTGGTATAGTTGGGTCAGGTTGGTATAGTAGGGTCAGGGTGGTATAATAGGGTCAGGTTGGTATAGTAGGGTCAGGTTGGTATAGGAGGGTCAGGCTGGTATAGGAGGGTCGGGGTGGTATAGTTGGGTCAGGGTGGTATAGGAGGGTCAGGTTGGTATAATAGGGTCAGGGTGGTATAGTAGGGTCAGGTTGGTATAGTAGGGTCAGGCTGGTATAGGAGGGTCGGGTTGGTATAATAGGGTCAGGGTGGTATAGTAGGGTCAGGGTGGTATAGGAGGGTCAGGTTGGTATAATAGGGTCAGGTTGGTATAGTAGGGTCAGGTTGGTATAGTAGGGTCAGGTTGGTATAATAGGGTCAGGTTGGTATAGGAGGGTCTGCGTTTCCTGCCTTATCAGTGACAACCTGAACACTGGAGGTTCCAATCAGGTCTACACATCATCGCAAGTCCTTTTCATAGTAACATTTTTACTTGTCTGGATTCATTCTAACCCCAAAATGAATCTCCCTCTCCCTAATCCTTCACCCAACACCTGGCAGTGACCTTTCTTTTGCCCCCCAAGCCCTAACACCCAGCTTCACCTCCCTTTCTTCCTCCCTCTCTCCCTCTCGTTCTCTCTCTCTCTCCCCCCCTCTGTCATCCATCCGTCCGTCAGCAGTCCCTGTAGTAATCATGGCTCTCTTGGTCCTAGCTGAGCCTGTTGTGAGTGGAGTAGAATGAAGTGCTGAAAATGCTCCAGTCAAGCCTCATTAGCTTCTCATTACCTTTGCAAACTGAAAGCAAGAGAGATTTTTGTATTCAATCGCAGGAGCGGAGGGTCCCTGGAATCACAATGAGAGAGAGAGAGAGAGAGAGAGAGAGAGAGAGAGAGAGAGAGAGAGAGAGAGAGAGAGAGAGAGAGAGAGAGAGAGAGAGAGAGAGAGAATAACCTCTCTCATTTCAGCTGCTGCACATCCAAGCGTTCAGTTGGCCCCGCTCTGGGAATTCAAGTTTTATTTCCATCCCACTAACACAATAATCCCGTCATTAAAGTCAATTCTTAAAGTTAAATATGACATTCGTCAGCAGAGAGTTTTTTTTTTCCAGTCCTTCAACAACAAGTGGCAGAGCTTTATAAACCTGTCATGTTGTATTACTGCCCTGGAAAACGCCTCCTTTTGAAGTTCTCTCTCTGGCTTTCCTTTAATAATGCTTCTTCTTCTCGGGCGATGAGGTACCTCATCTGTCTGTCTGTACCCTGGGAACGATGGAGTAGCTCATCTGTATATCTGTACCCTGGGAACGATGGAGTAGCTCATCTGTACCTGTACCCTGGGAACGATGGAGTAGCTCATCTGTATGTCTGTACCCTGGGAACGATGGAGTAGCTCATCTGTACCTGTACCCTGGGAACGATGGAGTAGCTCATCTGTACCTGTACCCTGGGAACGATGGAGTAGCTCATCTGTATATCTGTACCCTGGGAACGATGGAGTAGCTCATCTGTACCTGTACCCTGGGAACGATGGAGTAGCTCATCTGTATGTCTGTACCCTGGGAACGATGGAGTAGCTCATCTGTACCTGTACCCTGGGAACGATGGAGTAGCTCATCTGTATGTCTGTACCCTGGGAACGATGGAGTAGCTCATCTGTATATCTGTACTCTGGGAACGATGGAGTAGCTCATCTGTATGTCTGTACCCTGGGAACGATGGAGTAGCTCATCTGTATCTGTACCCTGGGAACGATGGAGTAGCTCATCTGTACCTGTACCCTGGGAACGATGGAGTAGCTCATCTGTATGTCTGTACCCTGGGAACGATGGAGTAGCTCATCTGTATATCTGTACCCTGGGAACGATGGAGTAGCTCATCTGTATATCTGTACCCTGGGAACGATGGAGTAGCTCATCTGTATCTGTACCCTGGGAACGATGGAGTAGCTCATCTGTACCTGTACCCTGGGAACGATGGAGTAGCTCATCTGTATGTCTGTACCCTGGGAACGATGGAGTAGCTCATCTGTATATCTGTACCCTGGGAACGATGGAGTTGCTCATCTGTATATCTGTACCCTGGGAACGATGGAGTAGCTCATCTGTATCTGTACCCTGGGAACGATGGAGTAGCTCATCTGTACCCTGGGAACGATGGAGTAGCTCGTCAGTATGTCTGTACCCTGGGAACGATGGAGTAGCTCGTCAGTATGTCTGTACCCTGGGAACGATGGAGTAGCTCATCTGTATGTCTGTACCCTGGGAACGATGAAGTAGCTCATCTGTATCTGTACCCTGGGAACGATGGAGTAGCTCATCTGTATCTGTACCCTGGGGACGATGGAGTAGCTCGTCTGTGCCCTGGGAACAATGGAGTAGCTCGTCTGAATGTCTGTACCCTGGGAACGATGGAGTAGCTCATCTATATGTCTGTACCCTGGGAACGATAGAGTAGCTCATCTGTATGTCTGTACCCTGGGAACGATGGAGTAGCTCATCTGTATGCCTGTACCCTGGGAACGATGGAGTAGCTCATCTGTATATCTGTACCCTGGGAACGATGGAGTAGCTCATCTGTATGTCTGTACCCTGGGAACGATGGAGTAGCTCATCTGTATGTCTGTACCCTGGGAACGATGGAGTAGCTCATCTGTATGTCTGTACCCTGGGAACGATGGAGTAGCTCGTCTGTATGTCTGTACCCTGGGAACGATGGAGTAGCTCATCTGTATCTGTACCCTGGGAACGATGGAGTAGCTCATCTGTATCTGTACCCTGGGAACGATGGAGTAGCTCGTCTGTACCCTGGGAACGATGGAGTAGCTCATCTGTATGTCTGTGCCCTGGGAACGATGGAGTAGCTCGTCTGAATGTCTGTACCCTGGGAACGATGGAGTAGCTCATCTGTATGTCTGTACCCTGGGAACGAGACAGAAAGGGGAGAGTGTTGAGACCAGCGCTGGGGAAACCCTCTCCAAGGTCTCGGTCTGACACACAAACACACACACACACACACACACACACACACACACACACACACACGCAAAGACCCAGAGACCCAGACAGTGGTGATTCTAGGTGAACTGAGGCCCTATGAAAGCTTGTTGGGAACACAGACCCAGACAGTGGTGATTCTAGGTGAACTGAGGCCCTATGAAAGCTTGTTGGGAACACAGACCCAGACAGTGGTGATTCTAGGTGAACTGAGGTCCTATGAAAGCTTGTTGGGAACCCAGACCCAGACAGTGGTGATTCTAGGTGAACTGAGGCCCTATGAAAGCTTGTTGGGAACACAACACAGCTCAAACCTCTGTAGACTGTTCACTACTGGAACTCAGTGAAACAACAGAGTAAACAACATGGAGATGAGAGATATTCCAGAAAATGGTGTTTACATTTACATAGGAGTTCAATGACTTGTAGATACAGACACAGACTGAATGACTTGTAGGTAGAGATACAGACACAGACTGAATGACTTGTAGGTACAGATACTCATACAGACTGAATGACTTGTTGATACAGACACTCATAGAGACAAAATTACTTGTATATACAGATACTCACACAGACTTAATAGCTTGTATATACAGACTGAATGACTTGTAGATACAGACTCAGTGTTCACACCTGAACAACATAAACGGAGATCCGTCTATAGAACTGTGGGTTATTTATTTGGGAACACCATGCAGAGTGTCAGGGTTTGATGTCAGCGATAAAGACCTGCCTGAGGTACGACTAGTCAGTCCATCTGCCCTGACAGTCTCTGTCAAACAGTCTTCCTAATGACCCAGCAGTCTCAGTCTCTGTCAAACGTCTTCCTTCTCACCCTGCAGTCTCAGTCTCTTTCATCAGTCTTCCTCCTCACCCAGCAGTCTCAGTCTCTTTCAACAGTCTTCCTCCTCACCCAGCAGTCTCAGTCTCTGTCAACAGTCTTCCTCCTGACCCAGCAGTCTGTCTGTGAACAGTCTTCCTCCTGACCCAGCTGTCTGTCTGTGAACATGGCATGCAGGGTAATGTAGTTCAAGGTTCCCTCCATCTTTCAATCTGTCATCTAATGTGAACTGTAACCCCTATTGGGGTCACAAGAAATTCATTCACAGCTATATGTTGGCATCACCAGGCACCCTGCCCTACCTCACATTCACAGCCATATGTTGGCATCACCAGGCGCCCTGCCCCCCTCACATTCACAGCCATATGTTGGCATCACCAGGCGCCCTGCCCTACCTCACATTCACAGCCTTATGTTGGCATCACCAGGCGCCCTGCCCCCCTCACATTCACAGCCATATGTTGGCATCACCAGGCGCCCTGCCCTACCTCACATTAACAGCCATATGTTGGCATCACCAGGCGCCCTGCCCCCCTCACATTCACAGCCATATGTTGGCATCACCAGGCGCCCTGCCCTACCTCACATTAACAGCCATATGTTGGCATCACCAGGCGCCCTGCCCCCCTCACATTCACAGCAATATGTTGGCATCACCAGGCGCCCTGCCCTACCTCACATTCACAGCCATATGTTGGCATCACCAGGCACCCTGCCCTACCTCACATTCACAGCCATATGTTGGCATCACCAGGCACCCTGCCCTACCTCACATTCACAGCCATATGTTGGCATCACCAGGCGCCCTGCCCTACCTCACATTCACAGCCTTATGTTGGCATCACCAGGCGCCCTGCCCTACCTCACATTCACAGCCTTATGTTGGCATCACCAGCACATTCACAGCCATATGTTGGCATCACCAGGCGCCCTGCCCTACCTCACATTCACAGCCATATGTTGGCATCACCAGGCACCCTGCCCTACCTCACATTCACAGCCTTATGTTGGCATCACCAGGCGCCCTGCCCTACCTCACATTCACAGCCTTATGTTGGCATCACCAGCACATTCACAGCCATATGTTGGCATCACCAGGCACACTGCCCTACCTCACATTCACAGCCATATGTTGGCATCACCAGGCGCCCTGCCCTACCTCACATTCACAGCCTTATGTTGCCCCCCTCACATTCACAGCCCTTCAAAGGGCTCAGGACTCTAACACCTTTGTTTTAACACCCTTTAACCCAAACACTACCAGCCGCTTCACTAAGTGAAGGATTAAGGGCTGAGGAGCAGTGTAAATGAACACCGAGATTTCCATCTTCTCTCTGCTCAATGCAACATTACCAAAGTCTTACCAGGATCAAGCGGGACATTTTAACTAGACAGGAAGTTGAAGGTCATTTCTGTTTCTCGTTACTCCATTTGGACTTGTAGTGCCTAACAAGAGATTGAGACAAATCCCATGTTTTATGAGAAATACACTCTTTGAGTGTTTCAGCAATGTTTAGGGGACAAAACATGCCAGTCAAAATATTGTGACATATTGTTCACATCATAATAACACTGTGGTCTGGTGTGGTCTCACACCATAATAACACTGTGGTCTAACACCATAATAACACTGTGGTCTGTTGTGGTCTCACACCATAATAACACTGTGGTATGTTGTGGTCTCACACCATAATAACACTGTGGTCTAACACCATAATAACACTGTGGTCTCACACTATAATAACACTGTGGTCTGTTGTGGTCTCACACCATAATAACACTGTGGTATGTTGTGGTCTCACACCATAATAACACTGTGGTCTAACACCATAATAACACTGTGGTCTGTTGTGGTCTAACACCATAATAACACTGTGGTCTGTTGTGGTCTCACACCATAATAACACTGTGGTCTGTTGTGGTCCCACACCATAATAACACTGTGGTCTCACACCACAATAACACTGTGGTCTGTTGTTGTCTCACACCATAATAACACTGTGGTCTCACACCATAATAACACTGTGGTCTGTTGTGGTCTCACACTATTATAACACTGTGGTCTGTTAAAATCAAATCAAATCAAATGTATTTATATAGCCCTTCGTACATCAGCTGAAATCTCAAAGTGCTGTACAGAAACCCAGCCTAATACCCCAAACAGCAAGCAATGCATGTGAAAGAAGCACGGTGGCTAGGAAAAACTCCCTAGGAAAAACACCCTAGAAAGGCAAAAAACCTAGGAAGAAACCTAGAGAGGAACCAGGCTATGAGGGGTGGCCAGTCCTCTTCTGGCTGTGCCGGGTGGATATTATAACAGAACATGGCCTATATGTTCAAATGTTCATAAATGACCAGCATGGTCAAATAATAATAATCATAGTAGTTGTCGAGGGTGCAACAAGCACGTCCGGTGAACAGGTCAGGGTTCCATAGCCGCAGGCAGAACAGTTGAAATTGGAGCAGCAGCATGGCCAGGTGGACTGGGGACAGCAAGGAGTCATCATGCCAGATAGTCCTGAGGCATGGTCCTAGGGCTCAGGTCCTCCGAGAGAGAGAGAGAAAGAAAGAAAGAAAGAAAGAAAGAAAGAAAGAAAGAAAGAAAGAGAGAAAGAGAGAATTAGAGAGAGCATATATAAATTCACACAGGACACCGGATTAGACAAGAGAAATACTCCAGATGTAACAGACTGACCCTAGCCCCCGACACATAAACTACTGCAGCATAAATACTGGAGGATGAGACAGGAGGGATCAGAAGACACTGTGGCCCCATCCGATGATTCCCCCGGGCAGGGCCAAACAGGCAGGATATAACCCCACCCACTTTGCCAAAGCACAGCTCCCACACCACTAGAGGGATGTCTACAACCACCAACTTACCGTCCCAAGACAAGGCCGAGTATAGCCCACAAAGATCTCCGCCATGGTACAACCCAAGGGGGGGCGCCAACCCAGATAGGAAGACCACGTCAGTGACTCAACCCACTCAAGTGACGTACCCCTCCCATGGACGGCATGGAAGAACACCAGTAAGCCAGTGACTCAGCCCCTGTAATAGGGTTAGAGGCAGAGAATCCCAGTGGAAAGAGGGGAACCGGCAAGGCAGAGACAGCAAGGGCGGTTCGTTGCTCCAGCCTTTCCGTTCACCTTCACACTCCTGGGCCAGACTATACTTAATCATAGGACCTACTGAAGAGATAAGTCTTCAGTAAAGACTTAAAGGTTGAGACTGAGTCTGCGTCTCTCACATGGGTAGGCAGACCATTCCATAAAAATGGAGCTCTATAGGAGAAAGCCCTACCTCCAGCCGTTTGCTTAGAAATTCTAGGGACAATTAGGAGGCCTGCGTCTTGTGACCGTAGCGTACGTGTAGGTATGTACGGCAGGACCAAATCGGAAAGATAGGTAGGAGCAAGCCCATGTAATGCTTTGTAGGTTAGCAGTAAAACCTTGAAATCAGCCCTTGCCTTAACAGGAAGCTAGTGTAGGGAGGCTAGCACTGGAGTAATATGATCAAATGTTTTGGTTCTAGTCAGGATTCTAGCAGCCGTATTTAGCACTAACTGAAGTTTGTTTAGTGCTTTATCCGGGTAGCTGGAAAGTAGAGCATTGCAGTAGTCCAGCCTAGAAGTAACAAAAGCATGGATTAATTTTTCTGCGTCATTTTTGGACAGAAAGTTTCTGATTTTTGCAATGTTACGTATATGGAAAAAAGCTGTCCTTGAAACAGTCTTGATATGTTCTTCAAAAGAGAGATCAGGGTCCAGAGTAACGCCGAGGTCCTTCACAGTTTTATTTGAGACAACTGTACAACCATCCAGATTAATTGTCAGATTCAACAGAAGATCTCTTTGTTTCTTGGGACCTAGAACAAGCATCTCTGTTTTGTCCGAGTTTAAAAGTAGAAAGTTTGCAGCCATCCACTTCCTTATGTCTGAAACACAGGCTTCTAGCGAGGGCAATTTTGGGGCTTCACCATGTTTCATTGAAATGTACAGCTGTGTGTCGTCCGCATAGCAGTGAAATTTAACATTATGTTTTCGAATGACATCCCCAAGAGGTAAAATATATAGTGAAAACAATAGTGGTCCTAAAACGGAACCTTGAGGAACACCGAAATTTACAATTGATTTTTTGTTGTGGTCTCACACCGTAATAACACTGTGGTCTGTTGTGGTCTCACACCATAATAACACTGTGGTCTGTTGTGGTCTCACACCATAATAACACTGTGGTCTCACACCATAACAACACTGTGGTCTCACACCATAACAACACTGTGGTCTGTTGTTGTCTCACACCATAATAACACTGTGGTCTGTTGTTGTCTCACACCATAATAACACTGTGGTCTCACACCATAATAACACTGTGGTCTGTTGTGGTCTCACACCATAATAACACTGTGGTCTGTTGTGGTCTCACACCATAATAACATCTTTGATAACAGCCAGCTAGCTGATAAATGCTTCCTCTACAGCTCATATCACCGGCCATACGAGGGAAGTTGTTTTTCTCTTGGTTCATCTGTGAACTTTTTGCTCCCGTTGATAAACAGACTGTGTTTTCTCCATATTTATATCAGCCAGGGAGATGCTGCTATCAGGAGAAATGAAGAGGAGAGCTGAGTAATGAAGTGAGCTGTGATAGGAAACTACCTGATAACACTGTCATATAATATATTATATTAAGACTTAACATTCTGCAGGAAGAACACAGAGAGAAGAGAGAGGAGACTTTTCCTTTGGTTCAGACGATCTCTCCTCTCCTCCACTGTGGTTCTACCTGCTGGTTAGGTAGTTAGTATTCAGGCTAGGTAGGTTAGGTAGTTAGTAATCAGGCTAGGTAGGTTAGGTAGTAAGTATTCAGTAGTTAGTATTCAGGCTAGGTGGGTTAGGTAGTTAGTGTTCAGGCTAGGTAGGTTAGGTAGTTAGTATTCAGGTTAGGAAGGTTAGGTAGTTAGTATTCAGGCTAGGTAGGTTAGGTAGTTAGTATTCAGGCTAGGTAGGTTAGGTAGTTAGTATTCAGGCTAGGTAGGTTAGGTAGTTAGGTAGTAAGTATTCAGTAGTTAGTATTCAGGTTAAGTAGTTAGTATCCAGGCTAGGTAGGTTAGGTATTTAGTATTCAGGCTAGATAGGTTAGGTAGTTAGTATTCAGGTTAGGAAGGTTAGGTAGTTAGTATTCAGGCTAGGTAGGTTAGGTAGTTAGTATTCAGGCTAGGTAGGTTAGGTAGTTAGTATTCAGGCTAGGTAGGTTATGTAGTTAGTATTCAGGCTAGGGAGGTTAGGTAGTTAGTATTCAGGCTAGGTAGGTTAGGTATTTAGTATTCAGGCTAGGTAGGTTAGGTAGTTAGTTTTCAGGCTAGGTAGGTTAGGTAGTTAGTATTCAGGCTAGGTAGATTAGGTAGTTAGTATTCAGGCTAGGTAGGTTAGGTAGTTAGCATTCAGGTTAGGTAGTTAGTATTCAGGTTAGGTAGGTTAGGTAGTTAGTATTCAGGCTAGGTAGGTTAGGTAGTTAGTATTCAGGCTAGGTAGGTCATCAAATCAAATCAAATGTATTTATATAGCCCTTCTTACATCAGCTGATATCACAAAGTGCTGTACAGAAACCCAGCCTAAAACCCCAAACAGCAAGCAATGCAGGTGTAGAAGCACGGTGGCTAGGAAAAACTCCCTAGAAAGGCCAGAACCTAGGAAGAAACCTAGAGAGGAACCAGGCTATGAGGGGTGGCCAGTCCTCTTCTGGCTGTGCCAGGTGGAGATTATAACAACACATGGCCTAGATGTTCAAATGTTCATAAATGACCAGCATTGTCAAATAATAATAATCATAGTAGTTGTCGAGGGTGCAAGAAGTCAGTAACACAAGAGTAAGTGTCAGTTGGCTTTTTATAGCCGATCTTTGAGAGTATCTCTATCGCTCCTGCTGTCTCTAGAGAGTTGAAAACAGCAGGTCTGGGACAGGTAGCACGTCCGGTGAATAGGTCAGGGTTCCAGCAGGTCTGGGACAACAGGTCTGGGACAGGTAGCACGTCAGGTGAACAGGTCAGGGTTCCATAGCTGCAGGCAGAACAGTTGGAACTGGAGCAGCAGCACGGCCAGGTGAACTGGGGACAGCAAGGAGTCATCAAGCCAGGTAGTCCTGAGGCATGGTCCTAGGGCTCAGGTCCTCCGAGAAAGAGAAAGAAAGAAAGAGAAAGAGAGAGAGAATTAGAGAGAGCATATTTAAATTCACACAGGACAACGGAAAAGACAAGAGAAATACTCCAGATGTGACAGACTGACCCTAGCCCCCCGACACATAAACTACTGCAGCATAAATACTGGAGGCTGAGACAGGAGGGATCAGGAGACACTGTGGCCCCATCCGATGAAACTCCCGGACAGGGCCAAACAGGTAGGATATAACCACACCCACTTCGCCAAAGCACAGCCTCCACACCACTAGGTAAGGTAGTTAGTATTCAGGTTAGGCAGGTTAGGTAGTTAGTATTCAGGCTAGGTGGGTTAGGTAGTTAGTATTCAGGTTAGGTAGGTTAGGTAGTTAGTATTCAGGCTAGGTAGGTTAGGTAGTTAGTGTTCAGGCTAGGTAGGTTAGGTAGTTAGTATTCAGGCTAGGTAGGTTAGGTAGTTAGTATTCAGGCTAGGTAGGTTAGGTAGTTAGTATTCAGGCTAGGTAGGTTAGGTAGTTAGTATTCAGTAGATAGTATTCATGCTAGGTAGGTTAGGTAGTTAGTATCCAGGGTAGGTAGGTTAGGTAGTTAGTATTCAGGCTAGGTAGGTTAGGTAGTTAGTATTCAGGTTAGGTAGTTAGTATTCAGGCTAGGTAGGTTAGGTAGTTAGTATTCAGGCTAGGTAGGATAGGTAGTTAGTATTCAGGTTAGGTAGTTAGTTTTCAGGCTAGGTAGGTAAGGTAGTTAGTATTCAGGCTAGGTAGGTTAGGTAGTTAGTATTCAGGCTAGGTAGGTAAGGTAGTTAGTATTCAGGTTAGGTAGTTAGTATCCAGGCTAGGTAGGTTAGGTAGTTAGTATTCAGGCTAGGTAGTTTAGGTAGTTAGTATTCAGGCTAGGTAGGTTAGGTAGTTAGTATTTGGGCTAGGTAGGTTAGGTAGTTAGTATTCAAGCTAGGTAGGTTAGGTAGTTAGTATTCAGGCTAGGTAGGTTAGGTAGTTAGTATTCATGCTAGTTAGGATAGGTAGTTAGTATTCAGGCTAGGTAGGTTAGGTAGTTAGTATGCAGGCTAGGTAGGTTAGGTAGTTAGAATTCAGGCTAGGTAGGTTAGGTAGTTAGTATTCAGGCTAGGTGGAGCTGGTACGAATGTCGTGTTCCAGGACGAATACATTGCAGACGTTTCATTGCATCAACCAATGGATGCGTGCCATGTCGTTGGCAGTGCAGTTGGGCGTCAGATTGCTGTATCATATGATGCGTTTAGCTGACATTATAAACACCTATCCAGGCAATGTGGTCACAGGCTTTCAGCAAGCGTCTGTAATTAGGTCAGCTTGGAATGTGGCCTTATCACTGGGCAGACTCTCTTCCTGGTCGGCCTGGAACATAGCCATGTCCTTATTGGGCTGACTCTCTTCCTGGTCGGCATGGAACATAGCCATGTCCTTATTGGGCTGACTCTCTTCCTGGTCGGCCTGGAACATAGCCATGTTCTTATTGGGCTGACTCTCTTCCTGGTCGGCCTGGAACATAGCCATGTTCTTATTGGGCTGACTCTCTTCCTGGTCGGCCTGGAACATAGCCATGTTCTTATTGGGCTGACTCTCTTCCTGGTCGGCCTGGAACATAGCCATGTTCTTATTGGGCTGACTCTCTTCCTGGTCGGCATGGAACATAGCCATGTTCTTATTGGGCTGACTCTCTTCCTGGTCGGCCTGGAACATAGCCATGTCATTATTGGGCTGACTCTCTTCCTGGTCGGCCTGGAACATAACCATGTCCTTATTGGGCTGACTCTCTTCCTGGTCGGCATGGAACGTAGCCATGTCCTTAATTGGGCTGACTCTCTTCCTGGTCGGCCTGGAACATAGCCATGTCATTATTGGGCTGACTCTCTTCCTGGTCGGCCTGGAACATAGCCATGTTCTTATTGGGCTGACTCTCTTCCTGGTTGGCCTGGAACATAGCCATGTCATTATTGGGCTGACTCTCTTCCTGGTCGGCATGGAACATAGCCATGTTCTTAATTGGGCAGACTCTCTTCCTGGTTGGCCTGGATCATAGCCATGTCCTTATTGGGCAGACTCTCTTCCTGGTTGGCATGGAACATAGCCATGTTCTTATTGGGCTGACTCTCTTCCTGGTCGGCCTGGAACATAACCATGTCCTTATTGGGCGGACTCTCTTCCTGGTTGGCATGGAACATAGCCATGTTCTTATTGGGCGGACTCTCTTCCTGGTCAGCCTGGAACATAGCCATGTTCTTATTGGGCTGACTCTCTTCCTGGTCGGCCTGGAACATAGCCATGTTCTTATTGGGCTGACTCTCTTCCTGGTCGGCCTGGAACATAGCCATGTCCTTATTGGGCTTGAGGTGAGGAGGGGTATTATTGAACATTCTCTTTGAAGAGGTAGGGTTTCAGATGTTTTCAGAAGATGTGCAGGGACTCTGCTGTCCTAGCTTCAGGGGAAGCTGGTTCCACCATTGGGGTGCCTGGACAGAGAAGAACTTGGACTGGACTGAGTGGACATTGGGGTGCCTGGTCAGAGAATAACTTGGACTGGGCTGAGTGGACATTGGGGTGCCAGGACAGAGAAGAACTTGGACTGGGCTGAGTGGACATTGGGGTGCCTGGACAGAGAAGAACTTGGACTGGGTTTGAGTGGACATTGGGGTGCCTGGACAGAGAAGAACTTGGACTGGGCTGAGTGGACATTGGGGTGCCTGGACAGAGAAGAACTTGGACTTGGCTGAGTGGACATTGGGGTGCCTGGACAGAGAAGAACTTGGACTGGGCTGAGTGGACATTGGGGTGCCTGGACAGAGAAGAACTTGGACTGGGCTGAGTGGACATTGGGGTGCCAGGACAGAGAAGAACTTGGACTGGGCTGAGCTGGAGCTGCCCTCCTGTAAGGGCCAAGAGACCAGAGGTGGCAGAACTGAGTGCTCGGGTTGGGGTGTAGGGTTGGAGCATAGCTGAAGATAAGGAGGAGCAGTTCCTCTTGCTGTTCCGTAGGTAAAGACCATGGCGTTGTAGTGGATGCGAGCTTCAACTGGAAGCCAGTGGAGTGTGGAGAGGAACATGGTGAAAACCAGGAGGTGCTGGATAAGTTGCAGGGGATTGATGGCACAAGCAGGGAGCCCAGCCAACAACTGCAGCCTGACCCCCAGCCCAGTCTCCCTCACCCCCCAGCCCCGTCTCCCTTATCCCCCAGCCCAGCCTGACCCCCAGCCCAGCCTGACCCCCAGCCCCGTCTCCCTCACCCCCCAGCCCAGTCTCCCTCACCCCCCAGCCCAGTCTCACTCACCCCCCAGCCCAGCCTGACCCCCAGCCCCGTCTCCCTCACCCCCCAGCCCAGCCTGACCCCCAGCCCCGTCTCCCTCACCCCCCAGCCCAGCCTGACCCCCAGCCCCGTCTCCCTCACCCCCCAGCCCAGCCTGCCCCCCAGCCCAGTCTCCCTCAACCCCCAGCCCAGCCTGACCCCCAGCCCAGTCTCCCTCAACCCCCAGCCCAGTCTCCCTCCCCCCTCAGCCCCGTCTCCCAACCCAGCCCAGCCCAGCCTGACCCCCAGCCCAGCCTGACCCCCAGCCCATCCTGACCCCCAGCCCATCCTGACCCCCAGCCCATCCTGACCCCTAGCCCAGCCTGACCCCCAGCTCAGCCTGACCCTGAGCCCAGCCTGACCCCCAGCCCATCCTGACCCCCAACCCAGCCTGACCCATAGCCCAGCCTGACCCCCAGCCCAGTCTCCCTCATCCCCCAGCCCAGCCTGACCCCCAGCCCAGCCTGACCCCCAGCCCATCCTGACCCCCAGCCCATCCTGACCCCCAGCGCATCCTGACCCCCAGCCCAGCCTGACCCCCAGCCCAGTCTCCCTCATCCCCCAGCCCAGCCTGACCCCCAGCCCAGTCTCCCTCATCCCCCAGCCCCAGTCTGACCCCAGCCCAGTCTGACCCCCAGCCCAGTCTGACCACCAGCCCAGCCTGACCCCCCAGCCCAGCCTCACCCCCCAGCCCAGCCTCCCAGACAGAGGAAGTATGAATGCCCAGACAGGATTTGTGGTAATTAATCATGGTAGTCTGAAGCCTGTTGAAGCCTGTCAGAACTCCTCCCCTCTCCCATGTGATTGGTTAACACGTTCCTCCTCCCTCTACAGTTGTCCAGGTCTCCCGCTCTTCTCTCCCATGTGATTGGTTATCACGTTCCTCCTCCCCTCTCCCATGTGATTGGTTACCACGTTCCTCCTCCCTCTACAGTTGTCCAGGTCTCCAACTCTTCTCTCCCATGTGATTGGTTATCACGTTCCTCCTCCCTTCCGCCTCCAATTGAATTGTTAAATTGTCATTATTTTGCCAATATGACCTATTTATTGCCTTACCTCCCTAATTTGCACACACTGTATTTAGACTTTTCTATTGCGTTATTGACTATATATTTGGTTAAATAAAGGACTTGTTCTCTACTGGCCTACCTGGTAAAATGAAGGACTTGTTCTCAATAGGGTACATGTATAGAGTGTTGTATTGTATGTGTGTGTGTGTGTGTGTGTGTGTGTGTGTGTGTGTGTGTGTGTGTGTGTGTGTGGTGTGTGTGTGTGTGGTGTGTGTGTGTGTGTGTGTGTGTGTGTGTGTGTGTGTGTGTGTGTGTGTGTGTGTGTGTCCTGTGCTCTGAGCTGACCCTGGTCCCACTGGTGCTCCCCTCCTAATTACCACCCACAGCCACAACACAAATCTTTCACTCTCTCTCTCTCTTTCATTCCTCCCCTCTCTTCCTCACTCTCACGTGGACTGTCTTACTGTCCGGCTGTCTGACTGTCTGTCTGGCTGGTTGACTGTCTGTCTGTCTGGCTGTCTGGCTGTCTGCCTGGCTGACTGTCTAACTGTCTGGCTGGCTGTCTGGGTGTCTGGTTGACTGTCTGGGTGTCTGACTGTCTAACTGTCTGACTGTCTGGGTGTCTGACTGTCTGACTGTCTGTCTCGGTGTCTGTCTGTCTGACTGTCTGTCTGACTGTCTGGGAGAAAACAGCCAACGGAGCCCAACCCCAATATGTTCACCAAAACAAAGTGATTGTCTTCAAACATGCAAATTATAATGTTTTTCAACCAGGCAAGAGCAAATTCTTATTTACAATGACAGCCTAGGAACAGTGGGTTAACTGTCTTGTTCAGGGGCAGAACGACAGATTTTCACCTTATCAGCTCGGGGATTCGATCTAGCAACCTTTTGGTTACTGGCCTAACGCGCTAACCACTAGTCTACCTGCTGGTTACTGGCCCAACACTCTAACCACTAGTCTACCTGCTGCTTACTGGCCCAACGCTCTAACCACTAGTCTACCTGCTGGTTACTGGCCCAACGCTCTAACCACTAGTCTACCTGCTGCCCTGCAGTTGCTGCATTTAAACTTCAAAGAATAGTACTTTTTAAAATACATATTTATTTCTCAATTCTTGGTTATCCACAGGATCCTGTGATATCTGAAAGCAGAATAGTAATTTAACTGGTGTTTTTATTACATGGTCTGTCTGCTTGTCTGGCTAGCAAAGACAGAAGTAGCATCACTCAGGTGAGTTATAATGATGTACTGTGATCCTGAATATGAGTGGTTCAACTGTCATTATCACCAAAGTTCATCCATGCATGAATGTACCTTATTCAGAGAGATCCACTGGTCTCCAGTCTGGTCCCACAGAGCAGCTGAGAGGAGACTGCTGAGAGGGGAGAGACCAGGAAGGAGACTGAAGAGAGGGGAGGAACCAGGAAGGAGACTGAAGAGAGGGGAGAGACCAGGAAGGAGACTGAAGAGAGGGGAGAGACCAGGAAGGAGACTGAAGAGAGGGGAGAGACCAGGAAGGAGACTGAAGAGAGGGGAGGAACCAGGAAGGAGACTGAAGAGAGGGGAGAGACCAGGAAGGAGACTGAAGAGAGGGGAGAGACCAGGAAGGAGACTGAAGAGAGGGGAGAGACCAGGAAGGAGACTGAAGAGAGGGGAGGAACCAGGAAGGAGACTGAAGAGAGGGGAGAGACCAGGAAGGAGACTGAAGAGAGGGGAGAGACCAGGAAGGAGACTGAAGAGAGGGGAGAGACCAGGAAGGAGACTGAAGAGAGGGGAGAGACCAGGAAGGAGACTGAAGAGAGGGGAGAGACCAGGAAGGAGACTAAAGAGAGGTGAGGAACCAGGAAGGAACCAGCCAGGAGACTGAAGAGAGGGGAGGAACCAGGAAGGAACCAGCCAGGAGACTGAAAAGAAGGGAAAGACCAGGAAGGAACCAGCCAGGAGAGAGGACAAGAGGAGGGAAGGACCAGGAAAGAGACTGAAGAGAGGGGAGGAACCAGGAAGGAAACAGCCAGGAGACTGAAGAGAGGGGAGAGACCAGGAAGGAACCAGCCAGGACACTGAAGAGAGGGGAGGGACCAGGAAGGAGACTGAAGAGAGGGGAGAGACCAGGAAGGAGACAGAAGAGAGGGGAGGAACCAGGAAGGAGACTGAAGAGAGGGGAGGAACCAGGAAGGAACCAGCCAGGAGAAAGGAGAAGAGCAGGGAGAGACCAGGAAGGAACCAGCCAGGAGAAAGGAGATGAGCAGGGAGAGACCAGGAAGGAACCAGCCAGGAGAGAGGAGAAGAGCAGGGAGAGACCAGGAAGGAACCAGCCAGGAGAGAGGAGAAGAGCAGGGAGAGACCAGGAAGGAACCAGCCAGGAGAAAGGAGAAGAGCAGGGAGAGACCGGGAAGGAACCAGCCAGGAGAGAGGAGAAGAGCAGGGAGAGACCAGGAAGGAACCAGCCAGGAGAGAGGAGAAGAGGATCCAGGAAAGAATAAACCAGGAGATAACAGCTTCTCATTAACATAATCATCTCCGTCCTCCAGCTCAGTGTGATTGTGTGTGTAGTTAGCTGCTGTAGCCCCCCTCTCCTCCTCCAGTGTAGTTAGCTGCTGTAGCCCCCCCTCTCCCCCTCCTCCAGTGTAGTTAGCTGCTGTAGCCCCCCTCTCCTCCTACTCCAGTGTAGTTAGCTGCTGTAGCCCTCCTCTCCTCCTCCTCCAGTGTAGTTAGCTGCTGTAGCCCCCCTCTCCTCCTCCTCCAGTGTAGTTAGCTGCTGTAGCCCCCCTCTCCTCCTCCTCCAGTGTAGTTAGCTGCTGTAGCCCCCCTCCTCCAGTGTAGTTAGCTGTTGTAGTCCCCCCTCTCCTCCTCCTCCAGTGTAGTTAGCTGTTGTAGTCCCCCTCTCCTCCTCCTCCAGTGTAGTTAGCTGCTGTAGCCCCCCTCTCCTCCTCCTCCAGTGTAGTTAGCTGCTGTAGCCCCCCCTCCTCCAGTGTAGTTAGCTGCTGTAGCCCCCCTCCTCCAGTGTAGTTAGCTGTTGTAGTCCCCCCTCTCCTCCTCCTCCAGTGTAGTTAGCTGTTGTAGTCCCCCTCTCCTCCTCCTCCAGTGTAGTTAGCTGTTGTAGTCCCCCCTCTCCTCCTCCTCCAGTGTAGTTAGCTGCTGTAGCCCCCTCTCCTCCTCCTCCAGTGTAGTTAGCTGCTGTAGCCCCCCCTCTCCTCCTCCTCCAGTGTAGTTAGCTGCTGTAGCCCCCCTCCTCCAGCGTAGTTAGCTGCTGTAGCCCCCCTCTCCTCCTCCTCCAGTGTAGTTAGCTGCTGTAGCCCCCCCTCTCCCCCTCCTCCAGTGTAGTTAGCTGCTGTAGCCCCCCTCTCCTCCTACTCCAGTGTAGTTAGCTGCTGTAGCCCTCCTCTCCTCCTCCTCCAGTGTAGTTAGCTGCTGTAGCCCCCTCTCCTCCTCCTCCAGTGTAGTTAGCTGCTGTAGCCCCCCTCCTCCAGTGTAGTTAGCTGTTGTAGTCCCCCCTCTCCTCCTCCTCCAGTGTAGTTAGCTGTTGTAGTCCCCCCTCTCCTCCTCCTCCAGTGTAGTTAGCTGTTGTAGTCCCCCCTCTCCTCCTCCTCCAGTGTAGTTAGCTGTTGTAGTCCCCCCTCTCCTCCTCCTCCAGTGTAGTTAGCTGCTGTAGCCCCCTCTCCTCCTCCTCCAGTGTAGTTAGCTGCTGTAGCCCCCCCTCTCCTCCTCCTCCAGTGTAGTTAGCTGCTGTAGCCCCCCTCCTCCAGCGTAGTTAGCTGCTGTAGCCCCCCTCTCCTCCTCCTCCAGTGTAGTTAGCTGCTGTAGCCCCCCCTCTCCTCCTCCTCCAGCGTAGTTAGCTGCTGTAGCCCCCCCTCTCCTCCTCCTCCAGTGTAGTTAGCTGCTGTAGCCCCCCTCCTCCAGTGTAGTTAGCTGCTGTAGCCCCCCCTCTCCTCCTCCTCCAGTGTAGTTAGCTGCTGTAGCCCCCCTCTCCACCTCCTCCAGTGTAGTTAGCTGCTGTAGCCCCCCTCCTCCTCCTCCTCCAGTGTAGTTAGCTGCTGTAGCCCCCCCTCTCCTCCTCCTCCAGTGTAGTTAGCTGCTGTAGCCCCCCCTCTCCTCCTCCTCCAGTGTAGTTAGCTGCTGTAGCCCCCCTCCTCCAGTGTAGTTAGCTGCTGTAGCCCCCCCTCCTCCTCCTCCTCCAGTGTAGTTAGCTGCTGTTGCCCCCCTCTCCTCCTCCTCCAGTGTAGTTAGCTGCTGTTGCCCCCCTCTCCTCCTCCTCCAGTGTAGTTAGCTGCTGTAGCCCCCCTCTCCTCCTCCTCCTCCAGTGTAGTTAGCTGCTGTAGCCCCCCTCTCCTCCTCCTCCAGTGTAGTTAGCTGCTGTAGCCCCCCTCTCCTCCTCCTCCTGCAGTGTAGTTGGCCGGCAGCTCCCCTGTGTCCTCCAGTATTTTAAGCCAGTTAATAATCATTACTGATGTTCAGTGAAGTGGCTAAGCAGAATAATGAACTCACCTGAGACAAACTAAATGAACCCTTCTCTTCTCAGCTATCCATTCTTCTGCTAACACCCCCTGCATCAGGGGACCTATTATAAACATCTATTAACCGGTGAAACGCTCCTCTCGCTACGCTAACATCTGATCAGAGACCATGGTGTTTCCAGGGACGTAACCTGCTTGCTGCTTCTCGGTAATTACAGACCACATACGGAAGTAGTTATTACAAGAGATACCAGACTGACCTGCAGCAACATTATAGAGTATGGATCACCCATACAATGATCTATATAGAATGATATGGTGATCTGTATAGAATGATATGGTGATATGGTGATCTGTATAGAATGATATGGTGATATGGTGATCTCTATAGAATGATACAATGATCTATATAGAATGATATGGTGATCTGTATAGAATTATATGGTTATCTGTATAGAATGATATGGTGATATGGTGAAATCTATTGGGTGATATGGTGATCTATATAGAATTATATGGTGATATGTATAGAATGATATGGTGATGATATGGGGATCTCTATAGAATTATATGGTGACCTCTATAGAATGATATGGTGATCTCTATAGAATGATATGGTGATATGCTAACCTGTATTGAATGATATGGTGATCTATATAGAATGATATGGTGATCTCTATAGAATGATATGCTGATCTCTATAGATTGATATGGGGATCTCTATAGAATGATATGGTGATCTCTATAGAATGATATGGTGATCTCTATAGAATGATATGGTGATCTCTATAGAATGATATGGTGATCTGTATATAATGATATGGTGATCTCTATAGAATGATATGGTGATCTATATAGAATGATATGGTGAGCTCTATAGAATGATATGGTGATCTATATAGAATGATATGGTGATCTCTATAGAATGATATGGTGATCTCTATAGAATGATATGGTGATCTCTATAGAATGATATGGTGATCTATATAGAATGATATGGTGATCTCTATAGAGTGATATGGTGATCTCTATAGAATGATAGGGTGATCTCTATTGAATGATATGGTGATTTTTATAGAATGATATGGTGATCTCTATAGAATGATATGCTGATCTCTATAGAGTGATATGGTGATATCTATAGAATGATATGGTGATATCTATAGAATTATATAAGGTGATCTGTATAGAATGATATGGTGATCTATATAGAATGATATGGTGATATATATAGAATGATATGGTGATTTGTATAGAGTGATATGGTGATATATATAGAATGATGTGGTGATCTCTATAGAATGATATGGTGATATGGTGATCTCTATTGAGTGATATGGTGATATATATAGAATGATATGGTGATCTATATAGAATGATATGGTGATCTATATAGAATGATATGGTGATCTCTATGGAATGATATGGTGATCTGTATAGAATGATATGGTGATCTGTATAGAATGATATGGTGATCTGTATATAATGATATGGTGATATCTATAGAATGATATGGTGATCTCTATAGAGTGATATGGTTATATCTATAGAATTATATGGTGAACTATATAGAATGATATGGTGATCTCTATAGAATGATATGGTGATCTCTATAGAGTTATATGGTGATATCTATAGAGTGATATGGTGATCTCTATAGAATGATATGGTGATATCTATAGAATTATATGGTGATCTGTATAGAATGATATGGTGATCTATATAGAATGATATGGTGATCTGTATAGAATGATATGGTGATCTATATAGAATGATATGCTGATCTATATAGAATGATATGCTGATCTATAGAATGTTATGGTGATCTATATAGAATGATATAGGGATCTCTATAGAATGATATGGTGATCTCTATAGAATGATATGGTGATCTCTATAGAATTATATGGTGATCTCTATAGAATGATATGTTGATCTCTATAGAATGATATGTTGATCTCTATAGAATGATATGTTGATCTCCATAGAATGATATGGTGATCTATATAGAATGATATGGTGATCTGTATAGAATGATATGGTGATCTATATAGAATGATATGGTGATCTATATAGAATGATATGGTGATCTCTGTTAACACGTCAAATGTGATGTTTGTGTAGAAATATATAATAAGATGACATCACTGCTTCACCAGGCTGACTGAACCTTCTAATGTAATCTGTGTTGTGATCAGAAACGATCAGAGATTAATTTCAGACTGATTAAATGCACAGTCTCAACAGAGTGTCTCCATTACCGATGATTGAACTGAGATCTTTTAAGCCTGTAATACTGGCAGAGCTCATCACTCGTGAACAGATTACAGAGAGACGAGGAGACTGCACAAAGGAAGTGAACTAGCTTGAGAGAGCAGAAATACCAACGCACTTTTATAAAGCCATCCGGGCCCTCCAGTACATATTAGATGTCATACATATGAAAGTTATAATTATTGATTTCTATTTAACCCTTATTTTACCAGGTAAATTGACTAAGAACATTCTCTTTTACATGAACAACCTGGGGAATAGTTACAGGGGAGAGGAGGTGGGATGAATGAACCAATTGGAAGCCGGGGATGATTGGGTGGTCATGATGATATCGTTTGATTAGATTTTTTGTTTGATTTGATTTCCCTGTTAGCAGACACCAATGGAGACAGTATGAGGGCCTGATTGGGAGTTTAGCCAAGACACTACTCTTACAATACGTGCCATGGCATCTTAGTGATCAGGACACCCATTTAACGCCCCATCTGAAAGACAGCACCCTACACAGGGCAATGTCCCCAAATCACTGCCCTGCTGCATTAGTGATCACAGAGAGTCAGGACACCCATTTAATGTCCCATCTGAAAGACAGCACCCTACACAGGGCAATGTCCCCAATCACTGCCCTGCTGCATTAGTGATCACAGACAGTCAGGACACCCATTTAATGTCCCATCTGAAAGACAGCACCCTACACAGGGCAATGTCCCCAATCACTGCCCTGCTGCATTAGTGATCACAGAGAGTCAGGACACCCATTTAATGTCCCATCTGAAAGACAGCACCCTACACAGGGCAATGTCCCCAATCACTGCCCTGCTGCATTAGTGATCACAGACAGTCAGGACACCCATTTAATGTCCCATCTGAAAGACAGCACCCTACACAGGGCAATGTCCCCAATCACTGCCCTGCTGCATTAGTGATCACAGACAGTCAGGACACCCATTTAATGTCCCATCTGAAACACAGCACCCTACACAGGGCAATGTCCCCAATCACTGCCCTGCTGCATTCGTGATCACATAGAGTCAGGACACCCATTTAATGTCCCATCTGAAAGACAGCACCCTACACAGGGCACTGTCCCCAATCACTGCCCTGGGGTATTTTGTTTAGACTAGAGGAACGAGTACCTCCTACTGGCCCTCCAACACCACTTCCAGCAGCATCTGGTCCCCCATCCAGGGACTGACCAGGGACTGACCAGGGAGTGCCTCCTACTGGCCCTCCAATACCACTTCCAGCAGCATCTGGTCCCCCATCCAGGGACTGACCAGGGAGAGCCTCCTACTGGGTCTCCAATACCACTTCCAGCAGCATCTGGTCCCCCATCCAGGGACTGACCAGGGAGAGCCTCCTACTGGCCCTCCAATACCACTTCCAGCAGCATCTGGTCCCCCGTCCAGGGACTGACCAGGGAGAGCCTCCTACTGGCCCTCCAATACCACTTCCAGCAGCATCTGGTCCCCCATCCAGGGACTGACCAGGGACTGACCAGGGAGTGCCTCCTACTGGGTCTCCAAAACCACTTCCAGCAGCATCTGGTCCCCCATCCAGGGACTGACCAGGGACTGACCAGGGAGTGCCTCCTACTGGCCCTCCAATACCACTTCCAGCAGCATCTGGTCCCCCATCCAGGGACTGACCAGGGAGAGCCTCCTACTGGCCCTCCAATACCACTTCCAGCAGCATCTGGTCCCCCGTCCAGGGACTGACCAGGGAGAGCCTCCTACTGGGTCTCCAATACCACTTCCAGCAGCATCTGGTCCCCCATCCAGGGACTGACCAAGGAGTGCCTCCTACTGGGTCTCCAATACCACTTCCAGCAGCATCTGGTCCCCATCCAGGGACTGACCAGGGAGTGCCTCCTACTGGGTCTCCAATACCACTTCCAGCAGCATCTGGTCCCCCATCCAGGGACTGACCAGGGAGTGCCTCATACTGGGTCTCCAATACCACTTCCAGCAGCATCTGGTCCCCCATCCAGGGACTGACCAGGGACTGACCAGGGAGTGCCTCCTACTGGGTCTCCAATACCACTTCCAGCAGCATCTGGTCCCCCATCCAGGGACTGACCAGGGACTGACCAGGGAGTGCCTCCTACTGGCCCTCCAATACCACTTCCAGCAGCATCTGGTCCCCCATCCAGGGACTGACCAGGGAGTGCCTCCTACTGGCCCTCCAATACCACTTCCAGCAGCATCTGGTCCCCCATCCAGGGACTGACCAGGGAGTGCCTCATACTGGGTCTCCAATACCACTTCCAGCAGCATCCGGTCCCCCATCCAGGGACTGACCAGGGACTGACCAGGGAGTACCTCCTACTGGCCCTCCAATACCACTTCCAGCAGCATCTGGTCCCCCATCCAGGGACTGACCAGGACCAACCCTTCTTAGCTTCAAAGGCAGGTCAGCAGTGGGATGTGGTCAGTATGTAAATGTCTGCCTGGCAGTTTTGGATGTGAATGAATGAAAGTTATCAGATGATTTGGTAACATTTCATTAGATGGTCCACCTCAGATTATCTGTAGTATGAGGACATTGTCAATCACTATGACAGCTGCCTGTCTTTCTGCCAGGTCACATGGTCAGGAACAGGAAGTAGAACAGGAAGTAGACAAGCTGTTAATTAAAAACATGCCACTTCAATGCAGCTACGACCGGAAGGGACTTTTCTTAGCAGGTTAGGAGAATTTACCAACCAGTTAGGATAATGAATTTAACAGGTTAGGAGAATTTGCCAACCAGTTAGGATAATGAATTTAACAGGTTAGGAGAATTTACCAACCAGTTAGGATAATGAATTTAGCAGGTTAGGAGAATTTACCAACCAGTTAGGATAATGAATTTAGCAGGTTAGGAGAATTTACCAACCAGTTAGGATAATGAATTTAGCAGGTTAGGAGAATTTGCCAACCAGTTAGGATAATGAATTTAACAGGTTAGGAGAATTTACCAACCAGTTAGGATAATGAATTTCGCAGGTTAGGAGAATTTGCCAACCAGTTAGGATAATGAATTTAGCAGGTTAGGAGAATTTGCCAACCAGTTAGGATAATGAATTTAGCAGGTTAGGAGAATTTACCAACCAGTTAGGATAATGAATTTAGCAGGTTAGGAGAATTTACCAACCAGTTAGGATAATGAATTTAACAGGTTAGGAGAATTTACCAACCAGTTAGGATAATGAATTTAGCAGGTTAGGAAAATTTGCCAACCAGTTAGGATAATGAATTTCGCAGGTTAGGAGAATTTGCCAACCAGTTAGGATAATGAATTTAGCAGGTTAGGTGATTAGGTTAAGATTAGGAATAGGGTTAGGGTTAGGTTTAGCTAAAATGCTCTCCTAACCTGCTACGAAAAGTCACTTCTGTTCGTAGCTACATGGAAGTGTGGTGTTTTTAGGGAATAGAGGCTGTTTACCTCTCTAGATTAGATGAGTTTAATGGTCACATGCACAGGGTCACAGATGTAATTGCAGGGTACAGTGAAAGTGTTAAGCTCTGAGCTCCAACAGTGGAGGAAAAAAGAGAAGTGAATGAAACAATACAAATTCTAATAATACATATTTACAACTGAAACAATACAAATACTAATATATACATATTTACAACTGAAACAATACAAATACTAATATATACATATTTACAACTGAAACAATACAAATACTAATATATACATATTTACAACTGAAACAACACAAATAATATATACATATTTACAACTGAAACAATACAAATACTAATATATGCATATTTACAACTGTAACAATACAAATACTAATATATACATATTTACAACTGAACCAATACAAATAATAATAGATAACAGCTCCAGTCTCAGCAGAGACAGAGACAGAGCAGAGACAGAGACAGAGACAGAGACAGAGCAGAGACAGAGACAGAGACAGAGACAGAGACAGAGACAGAGACAGAGCAGAGCAGAGACAGAGCAGAGACATAGACAGAGCAGAGACAGAGACAGAGACAGAGCAGAGACAGAGACAGAGACAGAGACAGAGCAGAGCAGAGACAGAGACAGAGCAGAGACAGAGGTACCTCTGACCTGATAACAGCTCTACAGAGCAGAGACAGAGACAGAGCAGAGACAGAGCAGAGACAGAGACAGAGCAGAGACAGAGACAGAGCAGAGACAGAGACAGAGACAGAGACAGAGACAGAGCAGAGCAGAGACAGAGACAGAGCAGAGACAGAGGTACCTCTGACCAGATAACAGCTCTACAGAGCAGAGACAGAGACAGAGCAGAGACAGAGCAGAGACAGAGCAGAGACAGAGCAGAGACAGAGCAGAGACAGAGGTACCTCTGACCTGATAACAGCTCCAGTCTCAGCAGAGACAGAGCAGAGACAGAGACAGAGCAGAGAGAGGCAGGTGACATCTATCTGGAGGCCTGGAGGCCCACTGTGGCTTCACCACTAAACAGACATCATTACAACCTCATGGAGTCAATCTAAACCAGGCCATCCAGATTGGAACAAGCCCCCATCATTAGCTGTGTCTTTCCTGCTTCACTTCCTCGTAAGACATTTATATTTCTATTACTTACACCAATAGAGGGAAATTAAAAAAAACTCCTCCTTATTCAAGTCGACATGAGGCAAAAAAATTTAAATACAAACTTAAAATCCTTTCATTTCAACGGCAATTCCTGTGTAAATTCTGTTAGAAACCCCCCCTGAGGAAGCTGTTTTTAGGAGGAGGAGTGGTTTGTAGTGGAGACCAACTCTCAGTAGTGAATAATACCTTATTACACTAAACCCTCTGTGTAATGATGTCATAAAGCAGTAATCTGTTTAGAATGACCATCTGAATGATCTGTGTGTATTAGTGTTTAACCTTCAGCTCCTCTGACCTGCTTTAATTAGACACTAATACCCCATCATCATCGCCCTGGAAGAAACTAGCCGTGACCAAACCAATGGACCCCAGCTATGCTGCTAATTCCTGACGCAATTAGCTTTTCATGTTGAGAGATTTAGCTGATTATCTGCACAATTTCACACCGTTTTTATGCAGTTCTGCTTTTTACAGAATATCTGTTTCATTTTGCCGTTACAGAATATCTGGTTCATTCTGCCTTTTACAGAATATCTGGTTCATTCTGCCTTTTACAGAATATCTGGTTCATTCTGCCTTTTACAGAATATCTGGTTCATTCTGCCTTTTACAGAATATCTGGTTCATTCTGCCTTTTACAGAATATCTGGATCATTCTGCCATTACAGAATATCTGGTTCATTCTGCCTATTACAGAATATCTGGTTCATTCTGCCTTTTACAGAATATCTGGTTCATTCTGCCTTTTACAGAATATCTGGTTCATTCTGCCATTACAGAATATCTGGTCCATTCTGCCTTTTACAGAATATCTGGTTCATTCTGCCTTTAACAGAATATCTGGTTCATTCTGCCTTTTACAGAATATCTGGTCCATTCTGTCTATTACAGAATATCTGGTTCATTCTGCCTTTTACAGAATATCTGGTTCATTCTGCCTTTTACTGAATATCTGGTTCATTCTGCCTTTTACAGAATATCTTGTTCAAATCACTTTTCATAGCAGAGGCTGAAAAGCCCATAAGAGGAGATTCTTCATATTGTTGCCATGTGCCATTGTGTCAATGCAATGCCATGTTACTGGGCCTAAACCTTATGGTGAATCTGGTCCTTTCTGACAGAGTAAATGTTCACACTACCAGAGACTCCAAGTCTCAACAATAACACCACCGCAGAGAAAAGATCTATTCAAACCTTATAGAGGAAATTCAGCACAAAAGCCTAATAGGAATGCAAAGGCCTTGTTCCCGCGTTTGGGCGGAAACGGCATTCACAGTGAACACTGCATACCGTGGTCCAAACAGAAATCACCTTGAAATTTGAATAGAGCATGAAGTCTCCATTAGATGTTAAAACAGGACAACAGACATGAGAACAGTAACAGTGTTGTCCTGGTCCTAACTCAGACCAGAGGAAGTCTATATTAGATGTTAAAACAGGACAACAGACATGAGAACAGTAACAGTGTTGTCCTGGTCCTAACTCAGACCAGAGGAAGTCTATATTAGATGTTAAAACAGGACAACAGACATGAGAACAGTAACAGTGTTGTCCTGGTCCTAACTCAGACCAGAGGAAGTCTCCATTAGATGTTAAAACAGGACAACAGACATGAGAACAGTAACAGTGTTGTCCTGGTCCTAACTCAGACCAGAGGAAGTCTCCATTAGATGTTAAAACAGGACAACAGACATGAGAACAGTAACAGTGTTGTCCTGGTCCTAACTCAGACCAGAGGAAGTCTCCATTATATGTTAAAACAGGACAACGGACATGAGAACAGTAACAGTGTTGTCCTGGTCCTAACTCAGACCAGAGGAAGTCTCCATTATATGTTAAAACAGGACAACAGACATGAGAACAGTAACAGTGTTGTCCTGGTCCTAACTCAGACCAGAGAAAGTCTCCAGGTCAAGAACGGAGGATTGGAGCCAGAGATCAGCCTAACTTTCTAGGCACTGAATAATTTAAAATCACCACCTGTTCTCCAGAGCACCACCTTATTTAACAACTTTATACTAACTTTATCACTACTCTATAAACAATATTTCCCCACGTATCCGTCAGAGAAGTGTTTTAGAGTTCACTGTGCGATGGCCTCTGGTGAGAACAGATGACGTGTCTACAGAGCTGCTCTGATGAAGGTTCTGAACAGCTCCAACTCATCACATCCCTGGAAGACACAGCCTTTACTGCCAACACAATTACAACCACACAATCAACTACCGACGCTGCTTTAGATGGCTAATCTGATCAAATCCACACCAGGCACATCAAACTATCATATTTATTCATCAAGTAACAACAAAGTTAAGGGTTTAATCTGAAGAAGAAGAAGGAAAAAATAATGACTAAAAGTAATCAGCTCTATATCTAAAGTATTAAACAAGAGTGAAGGGTGTTTTGTTCTTGGTGATTTACTGGACTGGATCATATGAATATATTTCAGCATCAAAAACATGAATATATTTCACTATCATCACATGAATATATGTCACTATCATCATATGAATATATTTCAGAATCATCGAATTAATATATTTCAGAATCATCATATGAATATATTTTAGTATCATCATATGAATATATTTTAGTATCATTATAGGAATACATTTCAGAATCATCATAGGAATATATTTTAGTATCATTATAGGAATATATTTCACTATGATCATATGAATATATTTCAGAATGATCAAATTAATATATTTCAGAATCATCATAGGAATATATTTTAGTATCATTATAGGAATATATTTTAGTATCATTATAGGAATATATTTTAGTATCATTATAGGAATATATTTTAGTATCATTATAGGAATATATTTTAGTATCATTATAGGAATATATTTTAATATCATCATATGAATATAATTTAGAATCATCATATGAATATATTTCAGAATCATCATAGGAATATATTTTAGTATCATTATAGGAATATATTTTAGTATCATTATAGGAATATATTTTAGCATCATCACATGAATATATTTTAGTATCATTATAGGAATATATTTTGGTATCATTATAGGAATATATTTTAGTATCATTATAGGAATATATTTTAGTATCATTATAGGAATATATTTTAATATCATCATATGAATATCGAAAGCCAAGTCAACAAACAGATTACCGACTATTTCGAATCCCACCGCACCCTCTCCGCTATGCAATCTGGTTTCAGAGCTGGTCATGGGTGCACCTCAGCCACGCTCAAGGTCCTAAACGACATCGTAACCGCCGTCGATAAGAAACAATACTGTGCTGCCGTATTCATTGACCTGGCCAAAGCTTTTGACTCTGTTAATCACCACATCCTCATCGGCAGACTTAGTAGCCTTGGTTTCTCAAACGATTGCGTCGCCTGGTTCACCAACTACTTCTCTGACAGAGTTCAGTGTGTCAAATCGGAGGGCCTACTGTCTGGACCTCTGGCAATCTCTATGGGGGTACCACAGGGTTCAATTCTTGGGCCAACTCTTTTCTCTGTATACATAAATGATGTCGCTCTTGCTGCTGGTGAATCTCTGATCCACCTCTACGCAGACGACACCATTCTGTATACTTCTGGCCCTTCTTTGGACACTGTGTTAACAACCCTCCAGACGAGCTTCAATACCATTCAACTCTCCTTCCGTGGTCTCCAACTGCTCCTAAACACAAGTAAAACTAAATGCATGCTCTTCAACCGATCGCTGCCTGCACCTGCCCGCCCATCCAGCATAACTTCTCTGGACGGTTCAAACTTAGAATTTGTGGACAACTACAAATACCTAGGTGTCTGGTTAGACTGTAAACTCTCCTTCCAGACTCACATCAATCATCTCCAATCCAAAGTGAAATCTAGAATTGGCTTCCTATTTCGCAACAAAGCATCCTTCACTCATGCTGCCAAACATACCCTCGTAAAACTGACCATCCTACCAATCCTCGACTTCGGCGATGTCATTTACAAAATAGCCTCCAATACCCTACTCAACAAGCTGGATGCAGTCTATCACAGTGCCATCCGTTTTGTCACCAAAGCCCCATATACAACCCACCACTGCGACCTGTATGCTCTCGTTGGCTGGCCTTCACTTCATAATCGTCGCCAAACACATTGGCTCCAGGTCATCTACAAGACCCTGCTAGGTAAAGTCCCCCCTTATCTCCGCTCACTGGTCACCATAGCAGCACCCACCTGTAGCACGCGCTCCAGCAGGTATATCTCTCTGGTCACCCCTAAAGCCAACTCCTCCTTTGGTCGTCTCTCCTTCCAGTTCTCTGCTGCCAATGACTGGAACGAACTACAAAAATCTCTGAAACTGGAAACACTTATCTCCCTCACTAGCTTTAAGCACCAGCTGTCAGAGCAGCTCACAGATCACTGCACCTGTACATAGCCCATCTATAATTTAGCCCAAACTACTACCTCTTCCCCTACTGTATTTATTTATTTTGCTCCTTTGCACCATATTATTTAGATTTGAACTTTGAACTTTCTTCAAACTACAAATCTACCATTCCAGTGTTTTTCTTGCTATACTTTATTTACTTTGCCACCATGGCATTTTTTTTGCCTTTACCTCCCTTATCTCACATCATTTGCTCACATTGTATATAATCTTATTTTTTTTCTACTGTATTTTTGACTGTATGTTGTTTACTCCATGTGTAACTCTGTGTTGTTGTATGTTGTCGAACTGCTTTGCTTTATCTTGGCCAGGTCGCAATTGTAAATGAGAACTTGTTCTCAACTTGCCTACCTGGTTAAATAAAGGTGAAATAAATAAAAATATAATTTAGAATCATCATATGAATATATTTCAGAATCATCATAGGAATATATTTTAGTATCATTATAGGAATATATTTTAGTATCATCATATGAATATATTTTAGTATCATTATAGGAATATATTTTAGCATCATCACATAAATATATTTTAGTATCATTATAGGAATATATTTTAGCATCATCACATGAATATATTTTAGTATAGTTATAGGAATATATTTTAGTATCATTATAGGAATATATTTTAGTATCATCATATGAATATATTTTAGTATCATTATAGATATATATTTTAGTATCATTATATGAATATATTTTAGTATCATTATAGGAATATATTTTAGTATCATTATAGGAATATATTTTAGTATCATTATAGGAATATATTTTAGTATCATTATAGGAATATATTTTAGCATCATCATATGAATATATTTTAGTATCATTATATGAATATATTTCAGAATCATCAAATTAATATATTTCAGAATCATCATATGAATATATTTTAGTATCATTATATGAATATATTTTAGTATCATCATATGAATATATTTTAGTATCATTATAGGAATACATTTCAGAATCATCATAGGAATATATTTTAGTATCATTATAGGAATATATTTCACTATCATCATATGAATATAATTTAGAATCATCATATGAATATATTTCAGAATCATTATAGGAATATATTTTAGTATCATTATAGGAATATATTTTAGTATCATTATATGAATATATTTTAGTATCATTATAGGAATATATTTTAGTATCATCATATGAATATATTTTAGTATCATTATAGGAATATATTTTAGCATCATCACATGAATATATTTTAGTATCATTATAGGAATATATTTTAGTATCATCATGTGACTATATTTTAGTATCATTATAGGAATATATTTTAGTATCATTATAGGAATATATTTTAGTATCATTATAGGAATATATTTTAGTATCATTATAGGAATATATTTTAGCATCATCACATGAATATAATTTAGAATCATCATATGAATATATTTTAGTATCATCATATGAATATATTTTAGCATCATCATTTGAATATATTTTAGTATCATTATAGGAATATATTTTAGTATCATCATGTGAATATATTTTAGTATCATTATAGGAATATATTTTAGTATCATTATAGGAATATATTTTAGTATCATTATAGGAATATATTTTAGTATCATTATATGAATATATTTTAGCATCATCATATGAATATATTTTAGTATCATTATAGGAATATATTTTAGTATCATTATAGGAATATATTTTAGTATCATTATAGGAATATATTTTAGCATCATCACATGAATATAATTTAGAATCATCATATTAATATATTTTAGTATCATCATATGAATATATTTTAGCATCATCATTTGAATATATTTTAGTATCATTATAGGAATATATTTTAGTATCATTATAGGAATATATTTTAGCATCATCATATGAATATATTTTAGTATCATTATAGGAATATATTTTAGTAACATCATATGAATATATTTTAGTATCATCATATGAATATATTTTAGCATCATCATATGAATATATTTTAGTATCATTATAGGAATATATTTTAGTATCATTATATGAATATATTTTAGTATCATTATATGAATATATTTTAGTAACATCATATGAATATATTTTAGTATCATCGTATGAATATATTTTAGTATCATTATAGGAATATATTTAACTGACACCAGATGATGTTTCTTGGCCCTTCCCACCGGGGTCAGAGGGATATCATTACCAAAAAATGTTCTTTAAAACAGATGATTTTCACAATAATTGCTGTATATATGCTTTATAATATGATATATTTGCTGTTATAATTGCTATATAAATGCTATGGCTATCACAGATAGTGTACACACACACACACACACACACACACACACAAACACAAACACGATCACCCTTCCCGAAATGCTATTTTCAACATGCGTTGTCCTAAAGCGTCCCCATCCTCTTCTGAAAGTGTTTTTCAGCCAGCCATACGAGGTCGTATTCAAATGAAGAGGGAAGACCTTTCACATACTGTACATGAGACCATAGTGGAGGAGAGCTTAGCATAACTCCCACTGATTTACAATGCTAATTCTAGCAGTCGAATTCAGTGTGTGGCTCCAGACTGCGGAGACACACAGCGATTCTTTACGCTCTGAAACGTTGCGCTTATCAGCCAGACGCAACGATCAACTTGTCACATCCCCCCCAAAATCCCTCACAGACTTCAAGGGGAGGATCATCAGCACTCAAATGCAGGCAGATGTTTCCTACTCACGTCAATACGTATATCTAAATCCTTAAATTAAACATCTTAATTGCTGTAAGGCTTACTATCAAACTGGGGACCCCGTTGCCTCCCTCCCCCTTGTCCTAATAACATGTCACGTAGTATTGTTGAAGGCATTAAATGGTGTCTTTCAAACAGAGGAACAATGAGCCCTGTGTCTCTCTGCCTTCCTTCTGAGAGTAATAACCCCTAACAACCATAACAGAGGATTTATTACAACAACAATAGTTTATGAACCAAGGAGATCATTCTATTAAAACCTGTCTTTCTGTCTATGGAGGGGAGAATTCATCTAGTCCCCTCCTGTCTGTCTGTCTATGGAGGGGAGAATTCATCTAGTTTCCCTCCTGTCTTTCTGTCTATGGAGGGGAGAATTCATCTAGGTCCCTCCTGTCTGTCTGTCTGTCTGTCTATGGAGGGGAGAATTCATCTAGTTTCCCTCCTGTCTGTCTGTCTATGGAGGGGAGAATTCATCTAGTTTCCTTCCTGTCTATGGAGGGGAGAATTCATCTAGTTTCCCTCCTGTCTTTCTGTCTATGGAGGGGAGAATTCATCTAGTTCTCTCCTGTCTGTCTGTCTGTCTATGGAGGGGAGAATTCATCTAGTTTCCCTCCTGTCTTTCTGTCTATGGAGGGGAGAATTCATCTAGTTTCCTTCACGTCTGTCTGCCTATGGAGGGGAGAATTCATCTAGTTTCCCTCCTGTCTATGGAGGGGAGAATTCATCTAGTTTCCTTCCTGTCTATGGAGGGGAGAATTCATCTAGTTTCCCTCCTGTCTTTCTGTCTATGGAGGGGAGAATTCATCTAGTTTCCCTCCTGTCTATGGAGGGGAGAATTCATCTAGTTTCCCTCCTGTCTTTCTGTCTATGGAGGGGAGAATTCATCTAGTTTCCTTCCTGTCTATGGAGGGGAGAATTCATCTAGTTTCCCTCCTGTCTTTCTGTCTATGGAGGGGAGAATTCATCTAGTTTCCCTCCTGTCTGTCTGCCTATGGAGGGGAGAATTCATCTAGTTTCCCTCCTGTCTGTCTGTCTATGGAGGGGAGAATTCATCTAGTTTCCCTCCTGTCTATGGAGGGGAGAATTCATCTAGTTTCCCTCCTGTCTTTCTGTCTATGGAGGGGAGAATTAATCTAGTTTCCCTCCTGTCTGTCTGCCTATGGAGGGGAGAATTCATCTAGTTTCCCTCCTGTCTGTCTGTCTATGGAGGGGAGAATTCATCTAGTTTCCCTCCTGTCTATGGAGGGGAGAATTCATCTAGTTTCCCTCCTGTCTGTCTGTCTATGGAGGGGAGAATTCATCTAGTTTCCCTCCTGTCTATGGAGGGGAGAATTCATCTAGTTTCCCTCCTGTCTTTCTGTCTATGGAGGGGAGAATTCATCTAGTTTCCCTCCTGTCTTTCTGTCTATGGAGGGGAGAATTCATCTAGTTTCCTTCCTGTCTATGGAGGGGAGAATTCATCTAGTTTCCCTCCTGTCTGTCTGTCTATGGAGGGGAGAATTAGTATATATAGTATAGTCCAGTATGGTATAGTGTAGTACAGTATGGTATAGTATAGCACAGTATGGCACAGTATAGTACAGTATGGTATAGTATACTATAGCATAGTATGGTATGGTATAGTATAGTATTCTATAGTATGGTATAGTATAGTACAGTGCGGTATGGTATAGTATAGTATAGCATAGTATAGCAGAGTATAGTATAGTATAGTGCGATATGGTATAGCATAGTATGGTATAGTATAGTACAGTGCGGTATGGTATAGTATAGTATGGTATAGCAGAGTATAGTATAGTATAGTATAGTGCGGTATAGTATAGCACAGTATGGCACAGTATGGCATAATATAGTATAGTATAGTATGGTATAGTATCGTATGGCATAGTAGAGTATAGTATAGTATAGTATAGTACGGTATAGTATAGTATAGTGTGGTGTGGTGTGGTGGGGTGTAGTGTGCTGCAGTATAGTATAGGGTAGTATAGTGGAGTGTGGTGTGATGCAGTATAATATAGTATAATGTAGTATAGTAAAGTGCAGTGTGATGCGGTATAGTGTAGTATAGGGTGGTGTAGTATAGCAGAGTGGAGTGTGATGCAGTATAGCATAGTATAGTGTAGTATAGTGTAGTGTAGTGTGATGCAGTATAGCATAGTATAGTATAGTGTAGTATAGTGTAGTGCAGTGTGATGCAGTATAGTGTAGTATAGTAGAGTGTGGTGTTATGCAATGTAGTGTAGTATAGGGTAGTATAGTAGAGTGTAGTGTGATGCAGTATAGGGTAGTATAGTAGAGTGTAGTGTGATATAGTATAGTATATTATAGTAGAGTGTAGTGTGATGCAGTATAGGGTAGTATAGTAGAGTGTAGTGTGATGCAGTATATGGTAGTTTAGTAGAGTGTAGTGTGATATAGTATAGATTATTATATTAGAGTGTAGTGTGATGCAGTATAGGGTAGTATAGTAGAGTGTAGTGTGATATAGTATAGTATATTGTAGTAGAGTGTAGGGTGATGCAGTATAGGGTAGTATAGTAGAGTGTAGTGTGATATAGTATAGTATATTATAGTAGAGTGTAGCGTGATGCAGTATAGGGTAGTATAGTAGAGTGTAGTGTGATATAGTATAGTATATTATAGTAGAGTGTAGTGTGATGCAGTATAGGGTAGTATAGTAGAGTGTAGCGTGATGCAGTATAGGGTAGTATAGTAGAGTGTAGTGTGATGCAGTATAGTATAGTATAGTATATTATAGTAGAGTGTAGTTTTTTAAAAACTTTTTTTAACTAGTCAAGTCAGTTAAGAACAAATTCTTGTTCAGAATGACGGCCTACCAAAAGGACTCCTGCGGGGATGGGGCCTGGGATTTTAAATACAAATAAATAAAAGACAAATAAAAGACAAAATACACATCAAGACAAGAGAGACAACACAACACTACATAAAGAGAGACCTAAGACAACATAACAAGGCAGCAACACATGACAACACAACACGGTAGCACAAAACAGGGTAGAAACATTATTGTCTGTATAGTGTAGTATAGTGTAGTGGAGCATAGTGTAGTACAATAAAGTGTTAAGCAGTACACTGCAGTATAGTGCAGTGTAGTGTAATGCAGTATAGTGTAGAGTAGCATAGTGTAGTACAATGAAGTGTTAAGCAGTACACTGCAGTATAGTGCAGTGTAGTGTAATGCAGTATAGTGTAGAGTAGCATAGTGTACTATATTGTAGTGTAATGTAGTATAGTGTTGTGTAGTGTGGCATACTGTGGTATAGCATAGTGTAGCATAGTATAGTGTAGTGGAGTGCAGTGTGGTGTAGTGTAGTGTGGTGTAGTATATCATAGTGTAGTGCAGTGCAGTGTACTATATTGTAGTGTAATGTAGTATAGTGTAGTGTAGTATAGTATAGTGTAGTGCAGTGTGGTGTAGTGTAGTGTAGTGTGGTGTAGTATATCATAGTGTAGTGTAGTATAGTGTGGAGTAGTATAGTGCAGTATTGTTTAGTGTAATGTAATGTAGTATAGTGTGATATAGTGTAGAGCGGTGTAGTGTAACGTAGTATGGTGTGGTATACTGTAGCATAGTGTAGTATAGTGTAGTATAGCATAGCGTACTGTAGTACGGTATATTGTAATGTAGTACAGTGTAGTATAATGTGGTGTAGTATAGTGTGGTATAATGTAGCATTGTGTAGCGTAGTATATTATAGTGCAGTTTTGTGTGTTATAGTATAGTGTAGCGCAGTGTGGTTTTGTGTAGTATAGTGTAGCATAGCATAGTATAGTGTAATATAGTACAGTGTAGCATTGTGTAGTATTGTGTGGTGTAGTGTAATATATTGTAGCAGAGTACAGTATAACGTAGCAGTAGCAGTAGTGGTAGTAGTACTAGTAGTAGTAAGTAGCAGTAGTAGCAGCAGTAGTAGTAGTAGTAGTAGTAGTAAGTAGTAGTAGTAGTAAGTAGTAGTAGTAGTAGTAGTAGTAGTAAGTAGTAGTAGTAATAGTAGTAGCAGTAGTAGTAGTAAGTAGTAGTAAGTAGTAGTAGTAGTAATAGTAGTAGTAGTAATAGTAGTAGTAGTAATAGTAGTAGTAGTAGTAATAGTCGTAGTAGTAGTAGTAAGTAGTAGTAATATTAGTAGTAGTAGTAGCAGTAGAAGTAATAGTAGCAGTAGTAGTAGTAGCAGTAGTAGTAGTAGCAGTAGTAGTAGTAGTAGTAGTAGTAGTACTAAGTAGTAGTAGTACTAAGTAGTAGTAGTAGTAGTAGTAGTAGTAGTAGTAAGTAGCAGTTGTAGTAATAAGTAGTAGTAGTAATAGTAGTAGTTGTAGTAGTGGTAATAGTAGTAGTAGTAGTAGTAGTAGTAGTAGTACTAAGTAGTAGTAGTACTAAGTAGTAGTAGTAGTAGTAGTAGTAGTAGTAGTAGTAGTAGAAATACGTAGCAGTTGTAGTAATAAGTTGTAGTTGTAGTAGTAGTAATAGTAGTAGTAGTAGTAGTAATAGTAGCAGTAGTAGGAGCAGTAGTAGTAGTAGTTGTAGTAATGGTAGTAGTTGTGGCAGTAGTAGTATTAATATTATTAACAGTAGCAGTAGTAGTAGTGGTAACAGTAGCAGTTGTAGTAATAGTAGTAGTAGTAGCAATAGTAGTAGTAGTAGTAAGTAGTAGTTGTAGTAATAAGTAGTAGTAGTAGTAGTAGTAGTTGTAGTAATCGTAGTAGTTCTAGTAATAAGTAGTAGCAGTAGTAATAGTAGTAGTAGTAGTAGGAATAGTAGCAGTAGTAGTAATAGTACCAGTAGTAATAGCAGTAGTAGTAGTAGTTGTAGCAATCGTAGTAGTTGTAGTAATAGTAGTAGTAGGACCTTCCCTGTGGCTCAGTTGGTAGAGCATGGTGTTTGCAACACCAGGGTTGTGGGTTCGTTTCCCACGGGGGGCCAGCAGAGGAAAAAAAATGCATGAAATGTATGCATTCACTACTGTAAGTTGCTCTGGATAAGAGCGTATGCTAAAGGACTAAAATGTAAATGTAATAGTAGCAGTTGTAGTAGTAGTAGCAGTAGTAGTAGTAGTAGTAGTAGTAGTAGCAGTAGTAGTAGTAGTAGTAGTAGTGTAGTATTTTACTACTGTACTCCTGGGTAGTAGTTGTAGTAGTAGTAGTAGTAGTGTAGTATTTTACTACTGTACTCCTGGGTCCACCAGAGAGGAAGCAGCAGTTGTAGTAGTAGTAGTAGTAGCCGTAGTAGTAGTAGTAGTAGTGTAGTATTTTACTGCTGTAGTCCTGGGTCCACCAGAGAGGAAGCAGCAGTAGTAGTAGTAGTAGTGTAGTATTTTACTACTGTACTCCTGGGTCCACCAGAGAGGAAGCAGCAGTAGTAGTAGTAGCAGTAGTAGTAGTGTAGTATTTTACTACTGTACTCCTGGGTCCACCAGAGAGGAAGCAGCAGTAGTAGTAGTAGTAGTAGTGTAGTATTTTACTGCTGTACTCCTGGGTCCACCAGAGAGGAAGCAGCAGTAGAATTAGTAGTGTAGTATTTTACTGCTGTACTCCTGGGTCCACCAGAGAGGAAGCAGCAGTAGTAGTAGTAGTAGTAGTAGTAGTAGTAGTAGTAGTGTAGTATTTTACTACTGTACTCCTGGGTCCACCAGAGAGGAAGCAGCAGTAGTAGTAGTAGTAGTAGTGTAGTATTTTACTACTGTACTCCTGGGTCCCGCAGAGAGGAAACAGCGGTAGTAGTAGTAGTAGTAGTAGTAGTAGTGTAGTATTTTACTGCTGTTCTCCTGGGTCCACCAGAGAGGAAGCAGCAGCAGTAGTAGTAGCCGTAGTAGTAGTAGTAGTAGTAGTAGTGTAGTGTTTTACTACTGTACTCCTGGGTCCACCAGAGAGGAAGCAGCAGTAGTAGCAGTAGTAGTAGTAGTAGTAGTAGTGTAGTATTTAACTACTGTACTCCTGGGTCCACCAGAGAGGAAGCAGCAGAAAGCGAGAAGCCAGAGGTCAGAGCACAGAGAGACCAGGACCCACAGGGGGACTGACACAATAAATAATTTGGAGAGCAGAAAGTACTGTGTTGGCCAGGACACAATGCACTGTGTTCCTTAACTCAGGCTATTTATTTAGACAATGAATATTACATGACTGGCGCTGGAACACGAGGGTGACCACTGAGACGAGGGTAATCTCCAATCGCTGTAAGTACTTCAACAATGGTGTTCATGACAAACACTGCAGCAGATCTGGCTGAACGCTGAGAAAAAAACGTGTCCTGCAGACGGGCGGACTACAACAGCTAGACAAAACTAAGATATGACACTTCTCATGGTAGCTTCTCTATTCATGGTTCTGTTGGGTTACTGTTACCACTGTTAGATCCACTATGGGTTAACTATTGTCTACTGCTAGCTCCTCTATGGGTTAACTATTGTCTGATGGTAGTTACTCTATGGGTTAACTATTGTCTGATGGTAGCTCCTCAATGGGTTAACTATTGTCTGATGGTAGCTCCTCTATGGGTTAACTATGGGTTAACTATTGTCTGATGGTAGCTCCTCTATGGGTTAACTATTGTCTGATGGTAGCTCCTCTATGGGTTAACTATTGTCTGATGGTAGCTCCTCTATGGGTTAACTATGGGTTAACTATTGTCTGATGGTAGCTACTCTATGGGTTAACTATTGTCTGATGGTAGCTCCTCTATGGGTTAACTATACTCTCTGGTTAGTTGTAGGGCTAGTCTGTGGATGTGGTTATCTCTGGTTAGTTGTAGGGCTAGTCTGTAGATGTGGTTATCTCTGGTTAGTAGTAAGGCTATTCTGTGGATGTGGTTATCTCTGGTTAGTTGTAGGGCTAGTCTGTGGATGTGGTTATCTCTGGTTAGTTGTAGGGCTAGTCTGTGGATGTGGTTACCTCTGGTTAGTTGTAGGGCTAGTCTGTGGATGTGGTTATCTCTGGTTAATTGTAGGGCTACTCTCTGGTTAGTTGTAGGGCTAGTCTGTGGATGTGGTTATTTTTGGTTAGTTGTAGGGCTAGTCTGTGGATGTGGTTATCTCTGGTTAGTTGTAGGGCTAGTTTCTGGTTAGTTGTAGGGCTAGTCTGTGGATGTGGTTATCTCTGATTAGTTATAGGGCTAGTCTGTGGATGTGGTTATCTCTGGTTAGTTGTAGGGCTAGTCTCTGGTTAGTTGTAGGGTTAGTCTGTGGATGTGGTTATCTCTGGTTAGTTGTAGGGCTAGTCTGTAGATGTGGTTATCTCTGGTTAGTTGTAGGGCTATTCTGTGGATGTGGTTATCTCTGGTTAGTTGTAGGGCTAGTCTGTGGATGTGGTTATCTCTGGTTAGTTGTAGGGCTAGTCTGTGGATGTGGTTATCTCTGGTTAGTTGTAGGGCTAGTTTCTGGTTAGTTGTAGGGCTAGTCTATGGATGTGGTTATCTCTGATTAGTTGTAGGGCAAGTCTGTGGATGTGGTTATCTCTGATTAGTTGTAGGGCTAGTCTGTGGATGTGGTTACCTCTGGTTAGTTGTAGGGCTAGTCTGTGGATGTGGTTACCTCTGGTTAGTTGTATGGCTAGTCTGTGGATGTGGTTTTCTCTGGTTAGTTGTAGGGCTAGTCTCTGGTTAGTTGTAGGGCTAGTCTGTGGATGTGGTTATCTCTGGTTAGTTGTAGGGCTAGTTTCTGGTTAGTTGTAGGGCTAGTCTATGGATGTGGTTATCTCTGATTAGTTGTAGGGCTAGTCTGTGGATGTGGTTATCTCTGATTAGTTGTAGGGCTAGTCTGTGGATGTGGTTACCTCTGGTTAGTTGTAGGGCTAGTCTGTGGATGTGGTTACCTCTGGTTAGTTGTATGGCTAGTCTGTGGATGTGGTTTTCTCTGGTTAGTTGTAGGGCTAGTCTCTGGTTAGTTGTAGGGCTAGTCTGTGGATGTGGTTATCTCTGGTTAGTTGTAGGGCTAGTCTCTGGTTAGTTGTAGGGCTAGTCTGTGGATGTGGTTATGTCTGGTTAGTTGTAGGGCTAGTCTCTGGTTAGTTGTAGGGCTAGTCTCTGGTTAGTTCTATGGTTAGTCTCTGGTTAGTTGTAAGGCTAGTCTCTGGTTAGTTGTAGGGCTAGTCTCTGGTTAGTTGTAGGGCTAGTCTGTGGATGTGGTTATCTCAGGTTAGTTGTAGGGCTAGTCTCTGGTTAGTTGTAGGGCTAGTCTGTGGATGTGGTTATCTCTGGTTAATTGTAGGGCTACTCTCTGGTTAGTTGTAGGGCTAGTCTGTGGATGTGGTTATTTTTGGTTAGTTGTAGGGCTAGTCTGTGGATGTGGTTATCTCTGGTTAGTTGTAGGGCTAGTTTCTGGTTAGTTGTAGGGCTAGTCTGTGGATGTGGTTATCTCTGATTAGTTATAGGGCTAGTCTGTGGATGTGGTTATCTCTGGTTAGTTGTAGGGCTAGTCTCTGGTTAGTTGTAGGGTTAGTCTGTGGATGTGGTTATCTCTGGTTAGTTGTAGGGCTAGTCTGTAGATGTGGTTATCTCTGGTTAGTTGTAGGGCTATTCTGTGGATGTGGTATCTCTGGTTAGTTGTAGGGCTAGTCTGTGGATGTGGTTATCTCTGGTTAGTTGTAGGGCTAGTCTGTGGATGTGGTTATCTCTGGTTAGTTGTAGGGCTAGTTTCTGGTTAGTTGTAGGGCTAGTCTATGGATGTGGTTATCTCTGATTAGTTGTAGGGCAAGTCTGTGGATGTGGTTATCTCTGATTAGTTGTAGGGCTAGTCTGTGGATGTGGTTACCTCTGGTTAGTTGTAGGGCTAGTCTGTGGATGTGGTTACCTCTGGTTAGTTGTATGGCTAGTCTGTGGATGTGGTTTTCTCTGGTTAGTTGTAGGGGCTAGTCTCTGGTTAGTTGTAGGGCTAGTCTGTGGATGTGGTTATCTCTGGTTAGTTGTAGGGCTAGTTTCTGGTTAGTTGTAGGGCTAGTCTATGGATGTGGTTATCTCTGATTAGTTGTAGGGCTAGTCTGTGGATGTGGTTATCTCTGGTTAGTTGTAGGGCTAGTCTGTGGATGTGGTTACCTCTGGTTAGTTGTAGGGCTAGTCTGTGGATGTGGTTACCTCTGGTTAGTTGTATGGCTAGTCTGTGGATGTGGTTTTCTCTGGTTAGTTGTATCTCTGGTTAGTTGTAGGGCTAGTCTCTGGTTAGTTGTAGGGCTAGTCTGTGGATGTGGTTATGTCTGGTTAGTTGTAGGGCTAGTCTCTGGTTAGTTGTAGGGCTAGTCTCTGGTTAGTTCTATGGTTAGTCTCTGGTTAGTTGTAAGGCTAGTCTCTGGTTAGTTGTAGGGCTAGTCTCTGGTTAGTTGTAGGGCTAGTCTGTGGATGTGGTTATCTCAGGTTAGTTGTAGGGCTAGTCTCTGGTTAGTTGTAGGGCTAGTCTGTGGATGTGGTTATCTCTGGTTAGCTGTAGGGTTAGTCTGTGGATGTGGTTACCTCTGGTTAGTTGTATGGCTAGTCTGTGGATGTGGTTATCTCTGGTTAGTTGTAGGGCTAGTCTCGTGTTAGTTGTAGGGCTAGTCTGTTGATGTGGTTACCTCTGGTTAGTTGTATGGCTAGTCTGTGGATGTGGTTATCTCTGGTTAGTTGTAGAGCTAGTCTCTGGTTAGTTGTATGGTTAGTCTCTGGTTAGTTGTAAGGCTAGTCTCTGGTTAGTTGTAGGGCTAGTCTCTGGTTAGTTGTAGGGCTAGTCTGTGGATGTGGTTATCTCAGGTTAGTTGTAGGGCTAGTCTCTGGTTAGTTGTAGGGCTAGTCTGTGGATGTGGTTATCTCTGGTTAGTTGTAGGGTTAGTCTGTGGATGTGGTTACCTCTGGTTAGTTGTATGGCTAGTCTGTGGATGTGGTTATCTCTGGTTAGTTGTAGGGCTAGTCTCGTGTTAGTTGTAGGGCTAGTCTGTTGATGTGGTTACCTCTGGTTAGATGTAGGGCTAGTCTCTGGTTAGTTGTATGGTTAGTCTCTGGTTAGTTGTAAGGCTAGTCTCTGGTTAGTTGTAGGGCTAGTCTCTGGTTCGTTGTAGGGCTAGTCTGTGGATGTGGTTATCTCTGGTTAGTTGTAGGGCTAGTCTGTGGATGTGGTTATCTCTGGTTAGTTGTAGGGGCTAGTCTTTTTCAACTCAGTGAGCTCTACATAGAGGGTGTAGTCTACTCACAGATACTCAGAGCACCTCAGCAGGCATCTCCACAGACAAACAACAAAACCATCTGAATACAGACCGGGAGAGAGGAGAAGAGTGAAGCAGGACTTTCTTTTTCGTATTTAACGTTTTCAGCTGTGCGATTACACATTTCCTGTTGTAAAATATGACTAGGAACCCTTTCTCAGAGCGTACATATCCTTTTCAACCAGATCCACTCACCAGGCCTGTTGGAGTATCCTGTTCTTCCTATTCTGCTCTCCAAAACATTTGTTTTGCAAATTCCAATGTGCTGGAATACAATGAGGGAAGAGGGTTCTCTATTCAACACTACCATCTGGTCAAGGTAGTGTTGAGCCAGGAAATAATAAGATCAGACTTTGTCGCCTATCAAACTTTAAACAAAAACCTAATGCTCGGCTTTCAATACCCAGGAAGTTGGAAGAAAGCACTTGACAAAGCAGCATGCCTTGACTGATACATAATGTATGGCTTCTAGCATCTAGCCATTGAAACACATCACGCCCACAGATAACCACATTTATGCAGACCCAGGCTGCCAACTAGATCAGCCAGACTACTGAGTTTGTGTTGGGGATGGAAGAAATATTTACAACTTTGAAGACTTAGTGAAATGCATAAAGCTATGCATTTTTGCGTGATATTTCTACACATTTTAAAAGTGGTCTTTGTTCACAAATGACAAGCAAGTAAAGAGTTAGAACTGTTCTCATTGGGCGCTAGAGTCTGATAGAAACAGCCTGTTGTCTCTATCTCACAAGAAAGCAGAAGGACAGTAGGAGGACATCCGGAGGACACCAGGAGGACACCAGGAGGACACCAGGAGGACAGCAGGAGGACAGCAGGAGGACAGCAGGAGGAGAGCAGGAGGAGAGTAGAAAGACAGCAGGAGGACAACAGAAGGAGGACAGGAGGAGGAGAGCAGGAGGACAGCAGAAGGACAGCAGAATGACAGCAGAAGGACAGCAGAAGGACAGCAGGAGGACAGTAGAAGGACAGCAGGAGGACAGTAGAAGGACAGCAGGAGGACACCAGAAGGACAGCAGAATGACAGCAGGAGGACAGTAGAAGGACAGCAGGAGGACAGTAGGAGGACAGTAGAAGGACAGCAGGAGGACAGTAGAAGGACAGCAGGAGGACAGTAGAAGTACAGTAAAAGGACAGCAGGAGGACAGCAGGAGGACAGCAGGACACCAGGAGGACAGTAGAATGACAGGAGGAGGACAGCAGAATGACAGGAGGAGGACAGGAGGAGGACAGTAGAAGGACAGGAGGAGGACACCAGGAGAACAGTAGAAGGACAGCAGGAGGACAGTAGAAGGACAGGTATCCAGTTGGTTTCCCATAGATAAATAAGTTGATATATCAAACCACAGCCTTTCATAAGGAGACACAGTCACCTCGTCTTAACGCTTTGTCTCCTGACTGTTTACTCAAGGACATCTAGATCCAACAACAACTGAAATCATTCATTATCTCTTGCAGCAGCTGCTCTGCATATGGTTGGGTCTCCGGCACGGGAGCCACATCATAACACTCACTACATAAATATATTGTAAAACACACTGCACAAACGGACAGAACAACTCAAAGAAACCAGGAGAGACAAACCTGTTTATAAAACATGGTCCACCAATCGAGGAACACACGTAAAGTGAAACATCTAATTTAAGGGTATAATTTATGTCTTTCATTTACCCCAGGCCCATAGAGCCTGGCAGGGTCAGAAGAGAGAGAGACAGAGACAGAGAGAGAGAGAGATGAGTCCGACACGAAGGATATACTGCTTTGTCGAGGCAAGGCCCAAATCCCCATCATCAGCGTGAAGAAAAGATGGTGAAAAGGGGGGAGGAGGGCACGGTGCCTTGTAAGAATTCGCTGACGAGTCGGTAAACCACCACCGCTACCCTCTGTATTATTGACCAACATGCAATTATTGGAAAACAAACTGAACAATCTACGATTAAGACTATCCTACCAACGGGACATAAAAAACTGTATTATCTTATGTTTCATCGAGATTTGGCTGAACGACGACACAGATAACATAGAGCTGGCTGGCTTCTACGTGCATCGGCAGGACAGAGCAGTTACGTCTGGTAAGACGAGGGGTGGGGGTGTGTGTCAGTAACTGCTGGTGCGTGATGTCTAATATTATAGAATTCTCTAGGTTTTGCTCGCCTGAGGTAGAATACCTTATGATAAGCTGTAGACCACACTATCTACCAAAAGAGTTCGCATCTATAATATTCATAGCTGTCTATTTACCACCACAGACTGAAGCTGGTACTAAGACTGCACTCAACGAGCTGTATAAGGCCATAAGACCCCACTCAACCAGCTGTATAAGGCCATAAGACCCCACTCAACCAGCTGTATAAGGCCATAAGACCCCACTCAACCAGCTGTATAAGGCCATAAGCAAACAAAGAAGTGTTCATCCAGAAGCGGCGCTCGTAGTGGCCGGGGACTTTATTGCAGGAAAACTTAAATCCGTTTGAAATCGTTTCTACCAGCATGTCACATGTGCAACCAGAGGGAATAAAAACTCTAGACCACCTTTACTCCACACACAGACACACATTCAAAGCTCTTTCCTGCCCTCCATTTGGTAAATCTGACCATAATTCTATCCTCCTGATTCCTGATTACAAGCAAATTTTAAAGCAGGAAGTACCAGTGACTCGCTCAATAAGGAAGTGGTCAGATGACGCGGATGCTAAGCTACAGAACTGTTTGCTGCACAGACTGGAATATGTTACGGGATTCATCCCATGGCATTGAGGAGTACACCACCTCAGTCACCGGCTTCATCAATAAGTGCATCGACGACATCGTCCCCACAGTGACCGTACGTACATATCCCAACCAGAAGCCATGGAGTCTAATACCTACATGTTTCAAACAGACCACCATAGTCAATATGCCCAAGGAAGCGAAGGTAACCTGCCTAGATTATTACCGCCCCGTAGCACTCACGTCGGTAGCTATGAAGTGCTTTGAAAGGTCGGTCATGGCTCATATCAACACCATCATGACAGAAACCCTAGACCCACTCCAATTTGAATACCGCCCAAACAGATCCACACATGATGCAATCTCTATTGCACTCCACACTGCTCTTTCCCACCTGGACAAAAGGAACACCTACGTGAGAATGCTATTCATTGATTACAGCTCAGCGTTCAACACCATAGTGCCCACAAAGCTCATCACTAAGCTAAGGACCCTGGGAGTAAACATCTCCCTCTATATCTGAATCCTGGATTTCCTGACGGGCCGCCCCCAGGTTGTAAGGGTAGGCAACAACACATCTGCCACGCTGATCCTCAACACTGGGGCCGCTTGTTATCTATGCATAGTCACTTTACAAATTACCTTGACTAACCTGTACCCGGGCACATTGACTTGGTAACGGTACCCTCTGTATATAGCCTCCACATTGACTTGGTAACGGTAACCCCTGTATATAGCCTCCACATTGACTCTGTACCGGTACCCCCTGTATATAGCCTCCACATTGACTCTGTACCGGTACCCCCTGTATATAGCCTCCACATTGACTCTGTACCGGTACCCCCTGTATATAGCCTCCACATTGACTCTGTAACTGTACCCCCTGTATATAGCCTCCACATTGACTTGGTAACGGTAACCCCTGTATATAGCCTCCACATTGACTTGGTAACGGTACCCCCTGTATATACCCTCGTTATTGTTATGTAAATTTTTTGTGTTACTTTTCGATTGAATAGATTTTTATAACTGTAGTTTATTTTGTAAGTATTGGTTAAGGGCTTGTAAGTAAGCATTTCACGGTAAGGTGTACACATGTTGTATTCGGCATAATGTGACAACATTTGATTTGATTTGAGTCTGAGTCCAAAATGGCACCCTATTCTCTATTTAAAGCACTAAAAAGGGGTTAAATATGGGTTAAAAAAATATCTATAATTTGCTGACCTTTCTTATGTCTCTCAGAAATAGGACAGATAATTCAAAACAAACTTCCTTTTCATTTATTTTTTTACTATCTGCCATTTGAATATGTTATTCCGTGTGTTTCCATAGGCTATGAGCAGTAGGGACAAATTCAATGTTTCATCAAATAATCAAATCAAATGTATTTGTCACATACACATGGTTAGCAGGTGCTAATGAGAGTGTAGCGAAATGCTTGTGCTTCTAGTTCCGACCATGCAGTAATATCTAACAAGTAATCTACCAATTCCACAACAACGACCTTGTACACACAAGTGTAAAGGAATGAATACGAATATGTACATAGAAAAGCTAAATACTGCAGTTTCCTAGGAATGCGAAGCGAGGCGGCCATCTTTGTCGGCGCCGGAAGTCAAATCAATCGATTCCAATTTTGGGGGGATGCTTAAAGGGGTTCTAAAATTCAAAATCAAATAGTTAAATGATCCTTGCTATGACCATCTTAAAACAATTCCATATGTCATCTATGTAGAAAGCCAGCCCCGGGCACTTAGACCTTTGGGGGTAATATTAACACTGTGAAGTCATAGAAACATTTAAACTATTTTTGATTTCTGCATGAGTTACCATTTGTTACAACACATCTAAATTCTGCTGCTCTCCAAGGCATTCAGATTGCATTTTCAACTCTTCAGTCAATCATAGAAATATTCCTAAACTGATGCCTGGTTCTAAACTGATGCCTGGTTCCAAACTGATGCCTGGTTCCCAAACTGATGCCTGGTTCCCAAACTGATGCCTGGTTCCCAAACTGATGCCTGGTTCCCAAACTGATGCCTGGTTCCCAAACTGATGCCTGGTTCCCAAACTGATGCCTGGTTCCCAAACTGATGCCTGGTTCCCAAACTGATGCCTGGTTCCCAAACTGATGCCTGGTTCCCAAACTGATGCCTGGTTCCCAAACTGTTGCCTGGTTCCCAAACTGATGCCTGGTTCCCAAACTGATGCCTGGTTCCTATACTGAGGCTAGGAGGTGAATGCTTCATCAGCATATTCAAACAGGACTTCTATAAAGGCTGTGTTCCAGATTGTACAGGGCTTTAGGTTGGCTACGTTTAGTGATGGAACAGATCTTGGTGTATAGAACAGGGACAATACAGGAACACGCAAGAACATATTGTGTATTTGAACAATACTGGATATATACATGTGTATATATATATATATATATATATACATATATATATGGACTAAAGACATGAAAAGAACCAAGTGACTTTTAAGTGGCTAAACATGAATACATCAGCAGCATTTCAATACTGTGTCTCTGGCGCTCTTCGTGCTGCCTTCTCTCTCCGCTCCGCCTGTCTGCTGCCTGCCTGACAGAGAAAGACACTGCTGGCATTATTACAAATACATCTTGGTTGGAATGTATAGCCTGTCAGTGCAGTGCATTATGGTTCTGGGTTCAGGAATAATGGAATGTGTGTTGATTGTGATCTGACTGAATTAATATATATTGTTCTAGGAGGTGAGGTGAGTTAGGGGAGCGGGACAACGGGACTGATGGGTAGAGATTCATTTCACTGTACAGCGCTACTGCAATGCATATTGGGAAACAGGAGCGTGGCGTCCATCAGCGTACGTCAGCGTTAGTTTTATCACGAGCAGGAGATGAACATCCGCCGGCTGGTTGAGAAATAATACCTGGTCTTATCTCTGAGGATTCATCACAGCAATTGTTCAAACCTCAACCCTTCTTAGGCTGTTGTTTGTGTACTGTAGATATATGCAAAGTTATTCACAATGTTTTCATATTATATTCAACATCAAATTACTTGAATCAAGACATAACCGCAGCGTTACTGTTATTCACTGAACCAGTGTAGTGAAGAATAGCAAACAAATGTCTAAATCTCAGCTCAGAGACAGACTGAGAGACTCACAGAGGGAAGGACTCATACTGTGCAGACTGAGAGACTCACAGAGGGAAGGACTCATACTGTACGGACTGAGAGACTCACAGAGGGAAGGACTCATACTGTGCAGACTGAGAGACTCACAGAGGGAAGGACTCATACTGTACAGACTGAGAGACTCACAGAGGGAAGGACTCATACTGTGCAGACTGAAAGACTCACAGAGGGAAGGACTCATACTGTGCAGACTGAGAGACTCACAGAGGGAAGGACTCATACTGTGCAGACTGAGAGACTCACAGAGGGAAGGACTCATACTGTGCAGACTGAGAGACTCACAGAGGGAAGGACTCATACTGTGCAGACTGAGAGACTCACAGAGGGAAGGACTCATACTGTACTGACTGAGAGACTCACAGAGGGAAGGACTCATACTGTACAGACTGAGAGACTCACAGAGGGAAGGACTCATACTGTACAGACTGAGAGACTCACAGAGGGAAGGACTCATACTGTGCAGACTGAGAGACTCACAGAGGGAAGGACTCATACTGTACAGACTGAGACTCACAGAGGGAAGGACTCATACTGTACTGACTGAGAGACTCACAGAGGGAAGGACTCATACTGTGCAGACTGAGAGAGTGAAGGGTGAAGGACTTGTACAGTGCAGACTGAAAGACAGGGTGAATGACTCCTAGAGGACAGACTGAGAGACAGGGTAAAGGACTCATACAGGACAGACTGAGAGACAGGGTGAAGGACTCATACAGGACAGACTGAGAGACAGGGTGAAGGACTCATACAGGACAGACTGAGAGACAGGGTGAAGGACTCATACAGGACAGACTGAGAGACAGGGTAAAGGACTCCTAGAGGACAGACTGAGAGACAGGGTGAAGGACTCATACAGGACAGACTGATAGACAGGGTAAAGGACTCCTAGAGGACAGACTGAGAGACAGGGTAAAGGACTCCTAGAGGACAGACTGAGAGACAGGGTGAAGGACTCCTAGAGGACAGACTGGGAGACAGGGTGAAGGACTCATACAGGACAGACTGAGAGACAGGGTAAAGGACTCCTAGAGGACAGACTGAGAGACAGGGTGAAGGACTCCTAGAGGACAGACTGAGAGACAGGGTAAAGGACTCCTAGAGGACAGACTGAGAGACAAGGTAAAGGACTCCTAGAGGACAGACTGAGAGACAAGGTAAAGGACTCCTAGAGGACAGACTGAGAGACAGGGTAAAGGACTCATAGAGGACAGACTGAGAGACAAGGTAAAGGACTCCTAGAGGACAGACTGAGAGACAAGGTAAAGGACTCCTAGAGGACAGACTGAGAGACAGGGTGAAGGACTCATACAGTACAGGTTGTAAACGGAGAAAAGACAAAGAGCCCGTCTCCTTCAAGCGTGAGAGAAGAGAGAGAGAAGAGATGGTGAATAGAGAGAAGAGAGAGAGAAGAGATGGTGAATAGAGAGAAGAGATGGTGAATAGAGAGAAGAGAGAGAGAGGAGAGATGGTGAATAGAGAGAAGAGAGAGGAGAGATGGTGAATAGAGAGAAGAGAGAGAGAAGAGATGGTGAATAGAGAGGAGAGAGAGAGAAGAGATGGTGAATAGAGAGAAGAGAGAGAGAAGAGATGGTGAATAGAGAGAAGAGAGAGAGGAGAGATGGTGAATAGAGAGAGAGAGTACTAGGCTATCCTTAAGTAATGTTGTTTACTGGCCCAGGCATTGGTAACCCTCCAGGCTCCAGTCTATTGAACAAAGCTCAGTAATTTGCTACCTTCGGTTCATTTCTCTCTCAGTGAGCTCTCTCTCTCTCTCTCTCTCTCTCTCTCTCTCTCACCTGGGACAGCCAGGAGAATTGCCTTGTAGGCCTGAACTGCAAACAGCTCGTCTCTGATCTGCTCCTTCACACAGTTTCACTCCACTGCTATTTGAACAGTGTTCTCCCTTGGTGCTGAGAGAAACATTTGGCCCTCTTCTCTGTGGAGAAAGAAAGGCAGTGTTCTTCTGTGTTCTTCATACATGTTTGAAGCCTTCCCTGTCTCCCCTCTGCTCTCATCAGTGCTTTCAGGCCCGGGCAGGAAGTGGACGCTGGGTTGGAAAGCTAAAAGGCCTGACACAGCCTGATTTGTAAACAAGTTTGAACGGCATAAAACACATTAGTGTCACTTCTTGGTAAATTCAGCATTAAAGAAATGCCAGGTATGTGTTCAACACAACGCTCGGACGAAGCAGTGGCCAGATCAATAATTAATCTCAACTTGCTCCACTGCTGAAGCAGAACTACTGTAGCAGACATCTCAATAGAGTTCTAACCACTAGTGAAAATCAAATCAACAACAACGTGTTTTAGTTTTAAACGGTGTTGAAAATGCCACTGTGTTCAGGGTCAGCATGTCTGGAGCCAACCAGACGCTGTAGGACGAGAACACAACTCCACAGCCTTACAAACACGCCTGCTTTGTTCTCATCTCTTATTTAGCTTCAAGGAAAAACTACTGAGGCCACCATTTCATGGACTTTACTGTTAATCTGTGCTTCTCCCCCGTGTGGGTTGATGTAGGTTATATGGTCAGGCAAAGCTAGTCTGTGCAGGTTGTATGGACAGGCAAAGCCATGCCACGACAGCAGTCCAGTCTGAAAACATACCTCTAATCCGGTAACCTTCAGAACAAGAAGCTGCAGCTGAGAGAGAGATAGAGAGAGAGAGAGATGCTGAGTGACTGAGTGGCTGCAGGGCTGAAGGGACAGTCAGGGACACTGATACCCCCCCCCCCCCCCCCCGGGGGCTGGAAAATGGATTTCTATTTCTGGGTTCATATCGCTGATCATGGTTCATAGCCTCCTTTCAGGCTCTGAGTTAACATCGCTGGCTGATGTCAGGGTGCCGCTGATCGCAGCCTGGAGATCCTCTGATGGCCTTCAATCTGCCAAAGCGATGACGGCTGTTGGCCTGATACTATCTGGTAAATTCTATCACTGTCACTGTCTGTTTCTATCCAGCAGCACTCAGGGTGTCAGGGGCCGGGCCCCCAACTCTCCACCACGCGACACGGGAACGACTTCTACAACCCTCTGTGAATCTCACATCTATTGTTTCCAAGCGAAAGAGGGGGGAAATGGTATCATTAAAGATATGAATTGGGCTTCATGTTTTACCTGAATCTTTTGATCTGAGTATGAGGTTACCCAGCAGACCTCCAACTCCAGGACCTGTTGTCGCTGGTTCCAAGGACCAACAGGTCAACATGTTGTTGTTTGTAGTTGTCACTAGTTTGTGAATGCTGTTGTTTTATTTCACACAGATCCACTGTCTGTTTGCTGGCGTATTGGTGTTGTTAACCAGAGTCTTCTGTCTGGGTTGTCCCTTTTGGTCTTCCATAGTTTATTTCTCCCAGACACCGTCTCCACAGGAGGAGGCATTTTGCCTCTTGCCAGGCCGTCATTGGAAATAAGAATTTGTTCTTAATTGACTAGTCTGGTTAAATAAAAGGTTAAATAAATAAAGTTTCAATAAAATAAAATAAAAACTATAAAGGTTACATACAGATATCAACAGTTCTGCACATTATTCTTCCAGAGTGGTAAAAAAACAGTCTTCAGCAGGACAGATGAACTCTACTCTTTCATATTAAACCTCCAATAAACACTGCAGAGACTCTATACCACTGGATAGACTGGCAGGAAGACACAAGACAGGTACCTGTATTGTTACCATGGTAACGGAGTGAGACAGGTACCTGTACTGTTATCATGGTAACGTAGTGAGACAGGTACCTGTACTGTTATCATGGTAACGTAGTGAGACAGGTACCTGTACTGTTACCATGGTAACGTAGTGAGACAGGTACCTGTACTGTTATCATGGTAACGTAGTGAGACAGGTACCTGTACTGTTATCATGGTAACGTAGTGAGACAGGTACCTGTACTGTTATCATGGTAACGTAGTGAGACAGGTACCTGTACTGTTACCATGGTAACGTAGTGAGACAGGTACCTGTACTGTTATCATGGTAACGTAGTGAGACAGAGAGAAAATACAGAGAGAATACTGACTGAAATTTCAATTTGCTAGAAGAGAAGAGCCAAACGTCTATAAATAAAATATGTACCTGCAGACTAAATGACACAAAACGTAACATTTTGAGATCTTTAAGACCACATTGGTGCAACTTTTCCACAGCAGCCAGTCTACCAGCTAGGTTCTCAGTCTACCAGCTAGGTTCTGTCTACCAGCTAGGTTCTCAGTCTACCAGCTAGGTTCTCAGTCTACCAGCTAGGTTCTCAGTCTACCAGCTAGGTTCTCAGTCTACCATCTAGGTTCTCAGTCTACCAGCTAGGTTCTCTGTCTGCCAGCTAGGTTCTCAGTCTGCCAGCTAGGTTCTCTGTCTGCCAGCTAGGTTCTCAGTCTGCCAGCTAGGTTCTGGGCTGGGCTGGTTCTCAAAGGTGCTTTCTCCTTCCTCTAATATCAAAACATATTCATTCACCTTCTCAATTAAATCCAATGTGATTCTATTAATATTAATGATGTGAGATCATTGTAATAATGAAATAATAAAATACCCTCTGGTGTCTGCCCCAAAAGCACATGCAGGTCCCTCACACTCAGAGGAAAATAAATAAACACCCAAGCAAAGATCTGAAGGGCTTTGCCAGGGGCGAGACACACACAAATAGGTTCCAGCTTATTGTTAGTGAGCCAAGTGTTTTAATGAAACCAATGGCTTTTGGTTCGTGACTCTACAGAGGTGGCTCCTGCAGCCTGAAGCCTGGCCCGATTCATTACACCCTCTCTACGTTCTCTTCCAACTTCCTCCAAACCAGAGGATTAACTACTTAGCTGGACTTTTCCAAGCGCCGTGGCCTTGTAAACATGCTAGTACAGTATGGCTGGAAGGAGAGCAGCTGCATTCTTTCTGATAAAGGTTGCTTGTTTTACATCCTGACTGTGATTCACCGGGGGCTGGTGTGAAAGGAGGTTAGTAAATCAAATCAAATCCATAGGGCTGGGTTCTGAGACAGACTGGGTCTGGGGAGGAGGTTAGTAGTTAACTGGGCTGGGTTCTGAGACAGACTGGGTCTGGGGAGGAGGTTAGTAGTTAACAGGGCTGGGTTCTGAGACAGACTGGGTCTGGGGAGGAGGTTAGTAGTTAACAGGGCTGGGTTCTGAGACAGACTGGGTCTGGGGAGGAGGTTAGTAGTTAACAAGGCTGGGTTCTGAGACACACTGGGTCTGGGGAGGAGGTTAGTAGTTAACAGGGCTGGGTTTTGAGACAGACTGGGTCTGGGGAGGAGGTTAGTAGTTAACTGGGCTGGGTTCTGAGACAGACTGGGTCTGGGGAGGAGGTTAGTAGTTAACTGGGCTGGGTTCTGAGGGATTCTGGGTATGGGGAGGAGGTTAGTAGTTCCCCGTAGCTCAGTTGGTAGAGCATGGTGTTTGCAACACCAGGGTTGTGGGTTTGATTCCCACGGGGGGCCAAGTACGAAGAAAAAAAAAATGTATGAAATGAAAATGAAATGTATGCATTCACTACTGTAAGTCGCTCTGGATAAGAGCGTCTGCTAAATGACTAAAATGTAAATGTAACTGGGCTGGGTTCTGAGGGAAGATGGGTCTGGAGAGGAGGTTTGAAGTGAACTGGGCTGGGTTCTGAGGGAGGCTGGGTATGGAGAGGGTTAACACAATTCATTCCCTGAAATGCATTTGTCTCCAGAGAATATAAAACAATCCTAGTGAAACACAACAGCCATATTCCCTTCCATCTGCATTAGAGCAGAATGCAGTGGGATGTCTGTGGTTAGCCGGATGGCTCTGTCAATCTGCAGCTCTATAGCTGTGATGACATCAGCGGTAATGGTATGACTCCTGCATTAAGAAGAGACATTCATATAGTTTATTTGTAATAATTTATAACATCATAGCTTTTGAGCTTTAGAACAAGATAAAAATTATTTTAAACTGCAATTACAGAATAACAAGCCAACACCATTCAGTGACAACAAACACACAAATACTTCATAGAGTGGTCGTCTATAACACTACAGTCATCAGTTCCAGGTTTTTCCTGTGGCAGGTAGTCGTCTATAACACTACAGTCATCAGTTCCAGGTGTTTCCTGTGGCAGGTAGTCGTCTATAACACTACAGTCATCAGTTCCAGGTGTTTCCTGTGGCAGGTGGTCGTCTATAACACCACAGTCATCAGTTCCAGGTGTTTCCTGTGGCAGGTAGTCGTCTATAACACTACAGCCATCAGTTCCAGGTGTTTCCTGTGGCAGGTGGTCGTCTATTACACTACAGTCATCAGTTCCAGGTGTTTCCTGTGGCAGGTGGTCGTCTATTACACTACAGCCATCAGTTCCAGGTGTTTCCTGTGGCAGGTGGTCGTCTATTACACTACAGTCATCAGTTCCAGGTGTTTCCTGTGGCAGGTAGTCGTCTATAACACTACAGCCATCAGTTCCAGGTGTTTCCTGTGGCAGGTGGTCGTCTATAACACTACAGTCATCAGTTCCAGGTGTTTCCTGTGGCAGGTGGTCGTCTATAACACTACAGTCATCAGTTCCAGGTGTTTCCTGTGGCAGGTGGTCGTCTATAACACTACAGTCATCAGTTCCAGGTGTTTCCTGTGGCAGGTGGTCGTCTATAACACTACAGTCATCAGTTCCAGGTGTTTCCTGTGGCAGGTGGTCGTCTATAACACTACAGCCATCAGTTCCAGGTGTTTCCTGTGGCAGGTGGTCGTCTATAACACTACAGTCATCAGTTCCAGGTGTTTCCTGTGGCAGGTGGTCGTCTATAACACTACAGCCATCAGTTCCAGGTGTTTCCTGTGGCAGGTGGTCGTCTATAACACTACAGTCATCAGTTCCAGGTGTTTCCTGTGGCAGGTAGTCTTCTATAACACTACAGCCATCAGTGGTGACTGGATCAATAAGTATGCTTTGGCCCCAATGCCCCAGCAGAGATACTGTAGCATGTCAACCCTGACAGACAGATACCACCATCCTGCTCTTTGACAGGTTATATCCCAGATGGCACCCTATTCCCTATTTAGTGCACTACTTTAGACCAGAGCTCTATGGGCAGTGCATTATACATGGAATAAGGTTTCATTTGGGATGCAGCCAGACTCCAGTCTCAGAACCATCCAGTTAGACCCACCAGCGTATTGATCTGTCCTGTTTAAATCATAGATCAGCCCTGAATAAAGGCCTGGGAGGCAAAACCCCTCTATTGTTCACCATGCCAAGATGGAACAGAAAGAGAGACATTTGTTATTGGCTGTAACTCCGGGCTGGAAAACATAATGGCTCACTGATAGAAACAAGTCACATCCAGGTCCATCAAACTGTCAACAAGTTTTTAGTAATGATCCTATCAACGGCATGCCTTTCTGAGGAGATTTGATGTGGTTCTAATGTTTAGTTGTTCCCAAGACCACGGATAAATCTCTCTCCCTATACTTCAACTGCAGTATGATTCACTAATGTAGCTGAAGACAGGAGCTGTCCTTCTAGACTCCAGAGGAAACATGAACTGTACTCGTTCAGAGGTCAAGACAGACAGACAGATGCTAGCTAGTGGTCATCACTGAGACAATGAAGAAGAAACGTCTGTTAGAAGTTACCACAGCACTGTAATGTAGGAGTCGTCATAACAACAAAACGAGCACGGAAGAATGTTAACATACTCCTAAATACATTTGCCACTCAGCCCAGTTATTAAAACAGTATTCCTCATCTGTTACCACTCAGCCCAGTTATTAAAACAGTATTCCTCTGTTACCACTCAGCCCAGTTATTAAAACAGTATTCCTCTGTTACCACTCAGCCCAGGTATTAAAACAGTATTCCTCCTCTGTTACCACTCAGCCCAGTTATTAAAACAGTATTCCTCTGTTACCACTCAGCCCAGGTATTAAAACAGTATTCCTCCTCTGTTACCACTCAGCCCAGTTATTAAAACAGTATTCCTATGTTACCACTCAGCCCAGTTATTAAAACAGTATTCCTATGTTACCAATCAGCCCAGTTATTAAAACAGTATTCCTCTGTTACCACTCAGCCCAGTTATTAAAACAGTATTCCTCATCTATTACCACTCAGCCCAGTTATTAAAACAGTATTCCTCTTTTACCACTCAGCCCAGGTATTAAAACAGTATTCCTCCTCTGTTACCACTCAGCCCAGTTATTAAAACAGTATTCCTATGTTACCACTCAGCCCAGTTATTAAAACAGTTTTCCTCTGTTACCAATCAGCCCAGTTATTAAAACAGTATTCCTCCTCTGTTACCAATCAGCCCAGTTATTAAAACAGTATTCTTCTGTTACCACTCAGCCCAGTTATTAAAACAGTTTTCCTCCTCTGTTACCAATCAGCCCAGTTATTACAACAGTATTCCTCTGTTACCAATCAGCCCAGTTATTAAAACAGTATTCCTCTGTTATCACTCAGCCCAGTTATTAAAACAGTATTCCTCTGTTATCACTCAGCTCAGTTATTAAAACAGTATTCCTCTGTTACCAATCAGCCCACTTAAAACAGTATTCCTCCTCTGTTACCAATCAGCCCAGTAATTAAAACAGTTTTCCTCCTCTGTTACCAATCAGCCCAGTTATTAAAACAGTATTCCTCCTCTTGTCATGTCCTGACCAGCAGGTGGAGTAGGTGTATAAGTTTTGGTCAGGGCGTGGCAGAAGGAGTTGTGTTTTGTATGTTCTGTCTAGGTTGGGTTGTTGTTCTATGTATAGTTCATTGGGGTGGACTTCCAATTGAAGGCAGGTGTGTGGTATTACCTTTGATTGGGAGTCCTATATTAGTTGGGTGAGTTTGTCTGTGTGTTTGTGGGGAATTGTTTGTGAGCACTGCGTTTATTGAGCCTGCTACACTGTCTAGTCATGAGTACTGTTTATTGTTTGTTTTTTTTGTCTGTGGATGCTTTACGTATTTTCATTAAAAGGAATGAGTATCCACATACCCGCTGCATTTTGGTCCTCCTTTACCGACGATAACCGTGACAGAATTCCCCACCAAACCAGGACCAAGCAGCGGAAGAATTCTGGCGAGGACTGGGGAAAACGACTGGTAAGGGAGCCCGAGAGGCACCCCCAAGAATTTTTTTTTGGGGGGCACAAGGGCTGTTTGACGGGGCAAGACAGTAGACCCAGGCCAGCGCCCCGTACCCTTTTTAGAGGTAAACAGACTGGACAGGTCCCGTGCTTTGGGGTAGGTGCTATGATAAGGCCTGGTATTTTCAGGCCAGTATGCTCAGTACCAGCACCCCGCACGTGCCAGGGGAAAGTGGGCATCGAGCCAGCAGAGGTGATGCCAACCCTGCGCTTTAGACCGCCAGTGCGCCTCTACAGTCCGGTGTTTCCCGTTACACGCACTAGCCTTGAGGTGCGTGTCTCCGGGCTGGCACGTCCAGTACCAGCTCCACGCACAAGGCTTCTAGTGCGTCAGTCCAGCCCCGCCAGTCAAGAGTCGCCAGAGCTGTCCGTCAGTCAAGAGTCACCAGAGCTGTCCATCAGTCAAGAGTCGCCAGAGCTGTCCGTCAGTCAAGAATCGCCAGAGCTGTCCGTCAGTCAAGAGTCGCCAGAGCTCCCCGCCAGTCAAGAGTCGCCAGAGCTGCCCGTCAGTCAAGAGTCGCCAGAGCTGTCCATCAGTCAAGAGTCGCCAGAGCTGTCCGTCAGTCAAGAGTCGCCAGAGCTCCCCGCCAGTCAAAAGTCTCCAGAGCTCCCCGCCAGTCAAGAGTCGCCAGAGCTGCCCGTCAGTCAAGAGTCGCCAGAGCTGCCCGTCAGTCAAGAGTCGCCAGAGCTGCCCGTCAGTCAAGAGTCGCCAGAGCTCCCCGCCAGTCAAGAGTCGCCAGAGCTGCCCGTCAGTCAAGAGTCGCCAGAGCCGCCCGTCAGTCAAGAGTCGCCAGAGCCGCCCGTCAGTCAGGAGCTGCCAGAGCCACCCACTAGTCAGGAGCTGCCAGAGTGGCCAGTCTGCCCGGAGATGCCAGAGTGGCCCGACTGCCCGGAGATGCCAGAGTGGCCCGACTGCCCGGAGATGCCAGAGTGGCCCGACTGCCCGGAGATGCCAGAGTGGCCCGACTGCTCGGAGATGCCAGAGTGGCCCGACTGCCCGGAGCTGCCAGAGTGGCCCGTCTGCCCGGAGATGCCAGAGTGGCCCGACTGCCCGGAGATGCCAGAGTGGCCCGACTGCCCGGAGCTGCCAGAGTGGCCCGACTGCCCGGAGCTGCCAGAGTGGCCCGACTGCCCGGAGCTGCCAGAGTGGCCCGCCGGCCAGGAACAGCCAGAGTGGCCGCCGGCCAGGATCAGCCAGAGTGGCCCGCCGGCCAGGATCAGCCAGAGTGGCCCGCCAGCCGGCCATAGTCAGAGACACCCGCCAGCCGGTCACGGCAAGAGTCGCCCGCCAGTCGGGCGAAGTCAGGTGCGCCTACTAGTCTTCCGGAGCAGCCAGGGGCGCTACCGAAGTGGGCAACGACGAGGGTGGAGCGGGATCCATGTCCCGCACCTGAGCCGCCTCCAACATAGGTGGGTTGGGGAGGGGGGGTGTAGCACAGTGCCGTCGTTGACGGCAGCCACCCTCCCTTCCCTCCCTGTAGTTAGGGGGATTTTTTGGTTTGTTTTGGGTGTTCTGTGTATTTTCTTTTGAATGTGCATTCGGGGTCTGCACCTTTAGGGGGGGGGTAATGTCACGTCCTGACCAGCAGGTGGAAGAGGTGTATAAGTTTTGGTCAGGGCGTGGCAGAAGGAGTTGTGTTTTGTATGTTCTGTCTAGGTTGGGTTGTTCTATGTATAGTTAATTGGGGTGGACTTCCAATTGAAGGCAGGTGTGTGGTGTTGCCTTTGATTGGGAGTCCTATATTAGTTGGGTGTGTTTGTCTGTGTGTTTGTGGGGAATTGTTTGTGAGCACTGCGTTTATTGAGCCTGCTACACTGTATAGTCGTGAGTACTGTTTATTGTTTTGTTTTTTTGTCTGTGGATGCTTTACGTATTTTCATTAAAAGGAATGAGTATCCACATAACCGCTGCATTTTGGTCCTCCTTTACCGACGATAACCGTGACACCTCTGTTACCAATCAGCCCAATTATTAAAACAGTTTTCCTCGTCTGTTACCACTCAGCCCAGTTATTAAAACAATATTCCTCCTCTGTTACCAATCAGCCCAGTTATTAAAACAGTATTCCTCTGTTACCAATCAGCCCAGTTATTAAAACAGTATTCCTCCTCTGTTACCAATCAGCCCAGTTATTAAAACAGTATTCCTCCTCTGTTACCAATCAGCCCAGTTATTAAAACAGTATTCCTCCTCTGTTACCACTCAGCCCCAGTTCTTAAAACAGTATTCCTCCTCTGTTACCAATCAGCCCAGTTATTAAAACAGTATTCCTCTGTTACCACTCAGCCCACTTATTAAAACAGTTTTCCTCCTCTGTTACCACTCAGCCCAGTTATTAAAACAGTATTCCTCCTCTGTTACCACTCAGCCCAGTTATTAAAACAGTATTCCTCCTATGTTACCAATCAGCCCAGTTATTAAAACAGTATTCCTCTGTTACCACTCAGCCCATGTCACGGTTGTCGTCGGTGAAGGAGGACCAAAACGCAGCAGGCATGCGGTTGTTCATTTTGAACATTTATTAAATCAAAACGAACACTCCAAAACAACAAAATGAAACGAACTACAGACAGTCTGGCAAGGCACAAGGCTAAACTCAGAACAATCTCCCACAAGTGACAAACACAAACACACCCTCATATATGGGACTCTCAATCAAAGGCAAAAGGGAAAACACCTGCCTTCAATTGAGAATCCCAATCCCAATTAACCAACCATAGAAACACACTTAACAGACTACACATAGAAATACATAAACATAGACCATAAACCAAAAACCCGGAAATACTAAATCAAACACCCTTTTACCAAAACACCACCCTGAACCACATAAAACAAATACCCTCTGCCACGTCCTGACCAAACTACAATACCAATTAACCCTTATACTGGCCAGGACGTGACAGCCCAGTTATTAAAACAGTATTCCTCCTCTGTAACATCTCAGCCCAGTTATTAAAACAGTATTCCTCTGTTACCACTCAGCCCAGTTATCAAAACAGTATTCCTCCACTGTTACCACTCAGCCCACTTATTAAAACAGTTTTCCTCTGTTACCAATCAGCCCAGTTATTAAAACAGTATTCCTTCTCTGTTACCAATCAGCCCAGTTATTAAAACAGTATTCCTCCTCTGTTACCACTAATCCCAGTTATTAAAACAGTTTTCCTCCTCTGTTACCACTCAGCCCACTTATTAAAACAGTATTCCTCCTCTGTTACCAATCAGCCCAGTTATTAAAACAGTATTCCTCCTCTGTTACCACTCAGCCCAGTTATTAAAATAGTATTCCTCTGTTACCACTCAGCCCAGTTATTAAAACAGTATTCCTCTGTTACCAATCAGCCCACTTATTAAAACAGTATTCTTCCTCTGTTACCAGTCAGCCCAGTTATTAAAACAGTATTCCTCTGTTACCAATCAGCCCACTTAAAACAGTATTCCTCCTCTGTTACCAATCAGCCCAGTTATTAAAACAGTTTTCCTCCTCTGTTACCACTCAGCCCAGGTATTAAAACAGTATTCTTCCTCTGTTACCAATCAGCCCAGTTATTAAAACAGTATTCCTCCTCTGTAACCAATCAGCCCAGTTATTAAAACAGTATTCCTCTGTAACCAATCAGCCCAGGTATTAAAACAGTATTCCTCTGTTACCACTCAGCCCAGTTATTAAAACAGTATTCCTCCTCTGTAACCACTCAGCCCAGTTATTAAAACAGTATTCCTCCTCTGTAACCAATCAGCCCAGGTATTAAAACAGTATTCCTCTGTTACCAATCAGCCCACTTAAAACAGTATTCCTCCTCTGTTACCAATCAGGCCAGTTATTAAAACAGTTTTCCTCCTCTGTTACCACTCAGCCCAGCTATTAAAACAGTGTTCCTCCTCTGTTACCAATCAGCCCAGTTATTAAAACAGTATTCCTCCTCTGTTACCAATCAGCCCAGTTATTAAAACAGTATTCCTCTGTAACCAATCAGCCCAGTTATTAAAAGAGTATTCCTCTGTTACCAATCAGCCCAGTTATTAAAACAGTTTCCCTCCTCTGTTACCACTCAGCCCAGGTATTAAAACAGTATTCCTCCTCTGTTACCAATCAGCCCAGTTATTAAAACAGTATTCCTCCTCTGTAACCAATCAGCCCAGTTATTAAAACAGTATTCCTCTGTAACCAATCATCCCAGTTATTAAAACAGTATTCCTCTGTTGCCACTCAGCCCAGTTATTAAAACAGTATTCCTCCTCTGTTACCAATCAGCCCAGTTATTAAAACAGTATTCCTCTGTTACCACTCAGCTCAGTTATTAAAACAGTATTCCTCCTCTGTTACCATTCAGCCCCGTTATTAAAACAGTATTCATCCTCTGTAACATCTCAGCCCAGTTATTAAAACAGTATTCCTCCTCTGTAACCAATCAGCCCAGGTATTAAAACAGTATTCCTCTGTTACCAATCAGCCCAGTTATTAAAACAGTATTCCTCTGTTACCACTCAGTCCAGTTATTAAAACAGTATTCCTCCTCTGTAACATCTCAGCCCAGTTATTAAAACAGTATTCCTCCTCTGTAACCAATCAGCCCAGGTATTAAAACAGTATTCCTCTGTTACCAATCAGCCCAGTTATTAAAACAGTATTCCTCTGTTACCAATCAGCCCAGCTATTAAAACAGTATTCCTCCTCTGTTACCACTCAGAAAAACAGAATTCCTCTTCCACTTCTGTTGCTGCTGATAAAACAGTGTGGTTTAGTTAAGAGGATTGTTGTTCTTCAGGCTCCGTGTGCCAGTTGGACACCAGACAGGCGACACTCATCTGGCCTGCTGGCATCAAGCCGCTATGGATCTACCACAGCTAGCAGGACTTCTATCAGAGGTAGCCAATAACACGGCCTTGCCATGCCGACGCAGCTCCGAGTCTATCTCAAGATATTCCCCATGTCTTACGTATGGGACAAATTACACTAAAACATTTTGGGATATTTCATACAAAAAAAATGTGTCTGTTTTCTTTTATAAATCTGAATCGCGACTTAGTTCTGAACTTGAATAAGGAGGCGAGATATTGAGAGCATTTTATCTGCTGGAGAAAGAGTACATGAAAATGTGATTGCATACAATCATTGGAAATCCACATCTTACCCACGGTGACTTTGTGGAATATTGATTGGTCACTATATATATATATATATATATATTTATACCATTTACAGAATGGACCAGAACAGAGTAGAAGATCTGACAGGGCAAATCATCTGGAGGGCTTTATAGGGCAAAGGTTAAAATAAAGCTGTTACTATGACAACAAATAGGTTGAGATAATTAAGGAGCTGGACTCTCTTGATCCCCATTTCCTCTCCTCCTTTACGCATTTTTCCATTATCTCCTTCACTCTATCCTCCGCTACACACTCCTCTGTTATCTGGCCCTCTCCATCAAATACCAGGCAGAGAGTTAGCAGCGACTGGAAGACTCAATCGACCTTCAAGCCGCAGCAGGCTGAGAGTCAGGACAGACTGAGAGGTTACAATTACACACACACTCTCTCTCTCTTCTTTCTTCTCTCTCTCTCTCGCCCTCTCTCTCGCTCTCTCTCTCTCTCTATTTCTCTCTCTATTTGTCTCTCTCTCTATTTGTCTCTCTCTCTCTCTCTCTCGCCCTCTCTCTCTCGCCCTCTCTCTCTCGCCCTCTCTCTCTGTCTCTCTCTCTCTATTTCTCTCTCTCTATATATATATATATTTCTCTCTATATATATTTCTCTCTCTCTCTCTCTCTTTCTCTCTCTCTCTCCTGGCTGTAAAATACTAAATAATGAGAAATGTTCCCTTCTTCTGGGGCCTAGTGGTTCACTATTGAGAGTAATTCACTGTTTCATACTGTGGCGTGTTTCTAACTCAATCCATGTTGATACTGGGTTTGACTTGTTTCTGACTCAATCCATGTTGATACTGGGTTTGACTTGTTTCTGACTCAATCCATGTTGATACTGGGTTTGGCTTGTTTCTAACGCAATCCATGTTGATACTGGGTTTGGCTTGTTTCTGACTCAATCCATGTTGATACTGGGTTTGGCTTGTTTCTGACTCAATCCATGTTGATACTGGGTTTGGCTTGTTTCTAACGCAATCCATGTTGATACTGGGTTTGGCTTGTTTCCTAAAGCCCTTTTTAACTTTTACTGGTAAAGTGTTTACAGTAGACTGGTAGTGTGTTTACAGTAGACTGGAAATGGGTTTACAGTAGACTGGTAGTGTGTTTACAGTAGACTGGTAGTGTGTTTACAGTAGACTAGTAGTGTGTTTACAGTAGACTAGTAGTGTGTTTACAGTAGACTGGTAGTGTGTTTACAGTAGACTAGTAGTGTGTTTACAGTAGACTGGTAGTGTGTTTACAGTAGACTGGTAGTGTGTTTACAGTAGACTAGTAGTGTGTTTACAGCAGACTGGTAGTGTGCCATGATGTCCTGTCAATAAAATGGAGCATTGCCAGCTGTAAAATCCTCCTCCTGTCTCCTCCTGCCTCCTCCTATTTCATCCTGCCTCCTCCTGTCTCATCCTGCCTCCGTCTGTCTCCTCCTGCCTCCTCATCCTGCCTCCTCCTGTCTCCTCCTGCCTCCTCCTGTCTCATCCTACCTTATCCTGTCTCATCCTGCCTCCAACTATCTCATCCCACCTCCTGTTTCATCCTACCTTATCCTGTCTCATCCTACCTTATCCTCTCTCATCCTGCCTCATCCTGCCTCTTCCTGTCTCATCCTGACTCGTCCTGCCTCCTCCTGCCTCCTCCTACCTTCTCCTGTTTCATCCTGCCTCCTCCTGCCTCATCCTGCCTCCTCCTGTCTCGTCCTAACTTCTCCTGCTTCCTCCTGCTTCATCCTGCCTTCTCCTGCCTCCTCCTGCCTCATTCTGCCTTCTACTGTCCCATCCTGCCTCCAACTGTCTCATCCCACCTCCTGCCTCCTCATGTCTCCTCATGTCTCCTTCTGCCTCGTCCTGCCTCCTCCTGTTTCATCCTGCCTCCTTCTGTCTCCTCCTGCCTCATCCTGTCTCATCCTGTCTCATCCTGCCTCCTCCTGCCTCATCCTGCCTCATCCTGTCTCATCCTGCCTCCAACTGTCTCATCCCACCTCCTGTTTCATCCTGCCTTATACTGCCTCATCCTGCCTCATCCTGTCTGATCCTACCTGATCCTGTTTCATCATGCCTCCTCCTGCCTCCTCCTGCCTCCTCCTGCCTCCTCCTATCTCGTCCTGCTTCCACCTGTCTCCTCCTGCTTCCTCATGTCTCCTCCTGTCTCACCCCACCTCCTGTTTCATCCTGCCTTATACTGCCTCATCCTGCCTCCAACTGTCTCATCCCACCTCCTGCCTCCTCATGTCTCCTCATGTCTCCTCCTGCCTCATCCTGCCTCTTCCTATCTCATCCTGCCTCCTCCTGTCTCCTCCTGGTCATCCTGCCTCCTCCTGCCTCCTCCTGCCTCTTCCTACCTCATTCTGCCTCATTCTGCCTCATTCTGCCTCAGAAAATAATCATCCAGGATATAAACTGCTGACCAGTTAGTTATTCGTGTTCACGGTATGAATAAATAGACCAACATCTTCTCTCACTACAAATCTGTGAAGTATTTGCTAATTTAATCATTGAGTTTGAACAGAGGCTTCAACACATTGCATAAGCACTGTCGTCCCCAGGACAGCAGGGACTTGTCCCGCAGCCAATATGTACCCTGCCTGGTTCCCTCAGCCTAGAGCCTGCTATCTGATTCCTGGTCCTTGTATCAAGGTTCTGTGCATAAAGCCGCTCTCCTTCCCCAGATAATTAGCTGATTTAATAGTATGCAGCACACCCATTCTAATTAGATCCAGCTTCTGCACTGTATTTTATAACAGTCTAGTGATTTTTCCAAGTGCTAGTTACCTTCCGCAGTCAATACCTCAGTGAACCTCTTCTAAATTAATTTAACTCCGTGTGTGCCTTACAGCACATTCCCTAATGGTTCTCCCTCCATGTTAATGGTTCCTATCCCACCTTTAATTACAGATCAATGACAGTCCGCTCTTGGCATTTAGAGTTGCTGAACCGGAGTGCTGCAGGGACATGTGTAGAACAGAATATAACGGTTGGTATTGAACGCTGTGGAACAATAAAATCCCCGTGTTAAACAAACTAGCAGACGAAGTGATGGTCAGATTAACAGGAGAGATATAACACCGGACAACACAATAACTCTGTCCTGACAGGGAGAGTTTAATACCTCTACTGCTCAATAATGTTCCATACAAATAGAATGTTACTGTCCACAGTACTGTGGGTGTTCCCATTACTGTCCACAGTACTGTGGGTGTTCCCATTACTGTCCACAGTACTGTGGGTGTTCCCATTACTGTCCACAGTACTGTGGGTGTTCCCATTACTGTCCACAGTACTGTGGGTGTTCCCATTACTCTTCACAGTACTCTGGGTGTTCCCATTACTGTCCACAGTACTGTGGGTGTTCCCATTGCTGTTCACAGTACTGTGTGTGTTCCCATTGCTGTTCAGAGTACTCTGGGTGTTCCCATTGCTGTTCAGAGTACTCTGGGTGTTCCCATTGCTGTTCACAGTACTCTGGGTGTTCCCATTGCTGTTCACAGTACTGTGGGTGTTCCCATTGCTGTTCACAGTACTGTGGGTGTTCCCATTGCTGTTCACAGTACTCTGGGTGTTCCCATTGCTGTTCACAGTACTCTGGGTGTCCCCATGGCTGTTTCTAGGACTGCTCGGTGTATTCAGCTTGTCAACACTTCTTACAAAAACATGTAGTGATGAAGTCAATCTCGCCTCCACTTTGAGCCAGGAGAGATTGACATACATATGATTAATGTTAGCTCTTCTGGTACATTTAAGGGCCAGCCGTGCTGCCCTGTTCTGGGCCAATTGGAATTCCTAAGTCCTTCTTTTTGGCACCTGATCACATGACTGGACAGTAGTCCAGTTGCGACAAAACTAGGGCCTGTAGAACCTGCCTTGTTGATAGTGTTGTTGAGAAGGCAGTATGACCCTGTGCTCTACCTTGTTAATAGTGTTGTTGAGAAGGCAGTATGACCCTGTGCTCTTAACTGCTAGGCTACCTGCAGCCCCGAGTAATTTGTGTAAGTTCCGTACATGTTGAATGACCTTCCCTATGAGCGTGACCTTCCCTATAAGACAGCTTTTTTCCATAAGTTTATTAAGGGTTGGTAACAGGCTGATTGGTTGGCTATTTGAGCCAGTAAAGGGGGCTTTACTATTCTTGGGTAGCGGAATAACTTTTGCTTCCCTCCAGGCCTGAGGGCATACACTTTCTAGTAGGCTTAAATTGGTCATGGGTGCACCTCAGCCACGCTCAAGGCACTAAACAATATCATAACCGCCATCGATAAAAGACAGTACTGTGCAGCCGTCTTCATCGACCTGGCCAAGGCTTTCGACTCTGTCAATCACCATATTCTTATCTACAGACTCAACAGCCTTGGTTTCTCAAATGACTGCCTCGCCTGGCTCACCAACTACTTATCTGATAGAGTTCAGTGTGTCAAATCGGAGGGCCTGTTGTCCGGACCTCTCGCAGTCTCTATGGGGTACCACAGGGTTCAATTCTCGGGCCGAGAATTGAGAATTGAGATGTATACGATAATTGAGATGTATACGATGTCGCTCTCGCTGCGGGTGATTCCCTGATCCACCTCTATGCAGACAACACCATTCTGTATACATCTGGTCCTTCTTTGAACACTGTGTTAACTAACCTCCAAACGAGCTTCATTGCCATACAACACTCCTTCTGTGGCCTCCAACTGCTCCTAAACGCTAGTAAAACCAAATGCATGCTCTTCAGCAGATCACTGCCCACACCCGCCTGCCCAACTAGCATCACTACTCTGGACGGTTCTGACTTAGAATATGTAGACAACTACAAATACCTAGGTGTCTGGTTAGACTGTAAACTCTCCTTCCAGTCTCATATTAAGCATCTCCAATCCAAAACCAAATCTAGAATTGGCTTCCTATTTCGCAACAAAGCCTCCTTCACTCACGCCGCCAAACATAACTTCGTAAAACTGACTATCCTACCAATCCTCGACTTCGGCGATGTCATTGACAAAATAGCTTCTGTTAGGTTCGTATTTTTCAGAGTAAATAACCCACGGAGACAAGAGAAGCTTTAACAAAGTTTAATTATTCCCAAAGTGTAACATGTGTCGTAGTGGAGAGAAGACCAAGGCGCAGCGGGAATGTGGATACTCATATTTGTGGATACTCATACTCATATTTTTATAAAAACACGCAAAGCATCCAGAGGGAAAACCAATAAACAATACTCACGACGACAGGAACAGTTTTGCAGGCTAACAAAACGCAGTGCAAAAACAACTACCCACAAACACAAAGAAAAACACTCCTGTTTATAGGACTCCCAATCAGAGGCAACTAGAAACACCTGCCTCCAATTGAGAGTCCAGCAAACAACCTACACACAACACAAAAACTCTGCCACGTCCTGACCAAAACTAATACAATTACTCCCTCTGCTGGTCAGGACGTGACAGTACCACCCCCCCCTAAAGGTGCAGACCCCGACTGCACCTAAAAGACAAGACAAAAAAAAAACCCAAACAACAAAAAAATCACCCTGAACTAAAGGGAGGGAAGGGAGGGTGGCTGCCGTCAACGACGGCACTGTGCTACACCCCCCCTCCCCAACCCACCTATATAGGAGGCGACTCAGGTGCGGGACGTTGACCTCGCTCCACCTTCGGCGTCGCCCACTTAGGTGGCGCTGATGGCTGCGCCGGGCAGACGGGCCACTCTGGCTGACCCGGGCAGACAGACCACTCGAGCTGGGCCGGAGGACAGGCGGGCCACTCGGGCTGGGCCGGAGGACAGGCGGGCCACTCGGGCTGGGCCGGAGGACAGGCGGGCCACTCGGGCTGGGCCGGAGGACAGGCGGGCCACTCGGGCTGGGCCGGAGGACAGGCGGGCCACTCGGGCTGGGCCGGAGGACAGGCGGGCCACTCGGGCTGGGCCGGAGGACAGGCGGGCCACTCGGGCTGGGCCGGAGGACAGGCGGGCCACTCGGGCTGGGCCGGAGGACAGGCGGGCCACTGGGGCAGATCCGGGCAGGCGGGCCACTGGGGCAGATCCGGGCAGGCGGGCCACTCTGGCTGATCCGGGCAGACGGGCCACTCTGGCTGATCCGGGCAGACGGGCCACTCTGGCTGATCCGGGCAGACGGGCCACTCTGGCTGATCCGGGCAGACGGGCCACTCTGGCTGATCCGGGCAGACGGGCCACTCTGGCTGATCCGGGCAGACGGGCCACTCTGGCTGATCCGGGCAGACGGGCCACTCTGGATGATCCGGGCAGACGGGCCACTCTGGATGATCCGGGCAGACGGGCCACTCTGGCATCTCCGGGCAGACGGTTTGTCCAGACTTTAGTGAGATCCTGGTTCTGCTGACAGCAGTCTGTCAGTGCTTTACTCCCAGTTCAGATGCAGTACATAAGACGAGACATGACGATGGTCTTGAGTTATAAAACAATGTTTTCTTGTTCTGAACGGTGTAGTATTAGAACGTCTCATGTCAGGGATCATGTGGTCCTTCAACGAGATGGCCGCATGAACTGAGAACTCCGCCATGGCTTTTTCAAATTCTAAATCTTACGTCCACTTCAATTTAAACCCCATTAGCTTTAGTCAAAAAAGCCATGGCGGCTACAAATGGTGACATTACATGTGACATTTTTACCAGGACTTTGTCCACAGCAATAGCTGTGGACAAAGCCTCGAAGAAACAGCTAGCTTCAGAAAAAGCTAGCGCCATTAGCCAGGAGCATGAGGATCCATCCCTTCCTGAGGCCCATCAACTGCCAACCTCATCCTCTGTCCAAGACATATTTTCTGAGCTGAGATCCCAATGTACAGAATACAACATCAAACTAGATGGCATTAACTCCCAGCTCAGCGTGATAGTAGGCAAGGTGACAACCCTGGAAAATGCCTTGCCTGACATCAACAACAAGATAACCATCAACGCGGGGCGCCTGGATGAGGCAAAGGGACGAATCCTATCCCTGGAAAACTCACTGGCAGACGCCACGGAAACAATAGCATCTGCTACCATGGAAACAATAGCATCTGCTAAAAAAGAAAAATAGACCATCTGGAAAAGAAAACAGAGGACCTGCAAAATAGGGGGCAAAGGAATAACAGTGTTTTATAAAAACCTGGCCGAAAAAGAAGAAGGCAACATGCCACTGATCCCCTACCTGCAAGACAAACCTACTAACTTTGCCACAGAGAGGGATAGGTCCTATAGTCTAACCTACTGTAGACCTAATAACTTTGCCACAGAGAGGGATAGGTCCTATAGTCTAACCTACTGTAGACCTACTAACGTTGTCACTGAGAGAGGGATAGGTCCTATAGTCTAACCTACTGTAGACCTACTAACGTTGTCACTGAGAGAGGGATAGGTCCTATAGTCTAACCTACTGTAGACCTACTAATGTTGTCACTGAGAGAGGGATAGGTCCTATAGTCTAACCTAGACCTACTAACGTTGTCACTGAGGGATAGGTCCTATAGTCTAACCTACTGTAGACCTACTAACATTGTCACTGAGAGAGGGATAGGTCCTATAGTCTAACCTACTGTAGACCTACTAAAGTTGTCACTGAGAGAGGGGTAGGTCCTATAGTCTAACCTACTGTAGACCTACTACATTTTAGCTGAGAGAGGGATAGGTCCTATAGTCTAACCTAGACCTGCTAACGTTGTCACTGAGAGAGGGATAGGTCCTATAGTCTAACCTACTGTAGACCTACTAACGTTGTCACTGAGAGAGGGGTAGGTCCTATAGTCTAACCTAGACCTACTAACATTGTTACTGAGAGAGGGATAGGTCCTATAGTCTAACCTAGACCTACAAACGTTGTCACTGAGAGATGGATAGGTCCTATAGTCTAACCTAGACCTACTAACGTTGTCACTGAGAGAGGGATAGGTCCTATAGTCTAACCTACTGTAGACCTACTAACGTTGTCACTGAGAGAGGGAAAGGTCCTATAGTCTAACCTACTGTAGACCTACTAACGTTATCACTGAGAGAGGGGTAGGTCCTATAGTCTAACCTACTGTAGACCTACTAACGTTTTAGCTGAGAGAGGGATAGGTCCTATAGTCTAACCTACTGTAGACCTACTAACGTTTTAGCTGAGAGAGGGATAGGTCCTATAGTCTAACCTACTGTAGACCTACTAACGTTGTCACTGAGAGAGGGATAGGTCCTATAGTCTAACCTAGACCTACTAACGTTGTCACTGAGAGAGGGATACGTCCTATAGTCTAATCTACTGTAGACCTACTAACGTTTTAGCTGAGAGAGGGATAGGTCCTATAGTCTAATCTACTGTAGACCTACTAACGTTTTAGCTGAGAGAGGGATAGGTCCTATACTCTAACCTAGACCTGCTAACGTTGCCACTGAGAGAGGGATAGGTGCTATAGTCTAACCTTCTGTAGACCTACTAACGTTGTCACTGAGAGAGGGACAGGTCCTATAGTCTAACCTACTGTAGACCTACTAACGTTGTCACTGAGAGAGGGATAGGTCCTATAGTCTAACCTACTGTAGACCTACTAACGTTGTCACTGAGAGAGGGATAGGTCCTATAGTCTAACCTACTGTAGACCTACTAACATTGTCACTGAGAGAGGGACAGGTCCTATAGTCTAACCTACTGTAGACCTACTAAAGTTGTCACTGAGAGAGGGGTAGGTCCTATAGTCTAACCTACTGTAGACCTACTAACGTTGTCACTGAGAGAGGGATAGGTCCTATAGTCTAACCTAGACCTACTAACGTTGTCACTGAGAGGGATAGGTCCTATAGTCTAACCTAGACCTACTAACGTTGTCACTGAGAGAGGGGTAGGTCCTATAGTCTAACCTACTGTAGACCTACTAACGTTGTCACTGTGGGGTGGAGAGAACTGGGCTGCGTTGTCACTGCAGATAGGATGAGGACGGGGGGGCTGTGTGGTCACTGATGGATGACTAGGACCTTATATCTACTGACGTGGAGCTGCCGTGGTCTAGGTCACGACATGGAGCTGCCGTGGTCTAGGTCACGACATGGAGCTGCCGTGGTCTAGGTCATGACATGGAGCTGCCGTGGTCTAGGTCACGACATGGAGCTGCCGTGGTCTAGGTCATGGAGCCGCCGTGGTCTAGGTCATGACATGGAGCTGCCGTGGTCTAGGTCATGGAGCTGCCGTGGTCTAGGTTATGGAGCTGCCGTGGTCTAGGTCATGACATGGAGCTGCCGTGGTCTAGGTCATGACATGGAGCTGCCGTGGTCTAGGTCATGGAGCTGCCGTGGTCTAGGTCATGACATGGAGCTGCCGTGGTCTAGGTCACGACATGGAGCTGCCGTGGTCTAGGTCATGACATGGAGCTGCCGTGGTCTAGGTCATGACATGGAGCTGCCGTGGTCTAGGTCATGGAGCTGCCGTGGTCTAGGTCATGACATGGAGCTGCCGTGGTCTAGGTCATGCAATAAAACAGGAGATACCATCTCTGTTCTCAGAAAGGAAAAAGCAGACATTTCTCTATTGGAACAGACACACTTCTGTGATGCCGAACATATCTGATCCATAGTGGAGATTTATTCTGATATCTGGGTCACTGTATTGGCATCCAATTACTATCTTAAATATATAGGTCCCTAACACAGATACTCCTGCTTTCAATGCCGAAAATGAGAACCCTGTTCGTTGAGCATTGTGCTTCCTTTGGAGTGCTGGCTGGAGATTTTAATTGTACCCTCGACTCAACTCTGGACAAATTATCTCAAGTCCCCAACACAAACCCTAGATCTGCAAAGATGTTGAAGTCTCTTACTAAAGAGATGGGACTGATATCCTGTTTGGTATAGGGGGCAGTATTGAGAATTTTGGAAAAAATATGTTCCCATTTTTAACGGCCTCCTACACCAACTCAGAAGCTAGAATATGCATATTATTGTTCAGGTTTGGATAGAAAACACTCTGAATTTTCTAAAACTGTTTGAATGGTGTCTGTGAGTATAACAGAACTCCTATGGCAGGCAAAAACCTGACAAGGCTTCAAGCAGGAAGTACCCTGTCTGACAAGGAGTCGTGCGTCTTACCTCTTTTTATTGAAAAGTAAGGATCTTAGCTGTAACGTGACAATTCCCAGGGCTCCAATAGGCTCTCAGAGCCCGCGAAATAACTGAAGGTTTACGAGGGAACCTCAGGTTGAAATATATTATCGCCTTTTGTAAGTGGATGCTCGGAGGACCTTTCAATGATGCGCGTGCATGAGTCGCTTCTGAGGAGAAATTTTATTCGGCTGTTTAGGCTCAATGCATACTCCCGGTCGGAATATTAACACTTCTCTATGACATAAATGGCATAAAAATTGGTTTTAAACAGCGGTTGACATGCTTCGAAGTACGGTAATGGAATATTTAGACATTTTTGACACGCCAATGCGCCATGCGCGACACCGCGAAAAAGCATTCTAGAACTCACGAACAAAACGTCGCTGTTGGAACATAACGATGGATTATTTGGGACCAAACCAACATTTGTTATTGAAGTAGAAGTCCTGGCAGTGTATTCTGATGAAGAACAAGCAAGGTAAGAACATCTTTCTTATAGGAAATGTGATTTTGGTGGATGCTGACCTGGGTGGGTATCTAAATAGCTAGCCCTGTAATGCCGGGCTATGTACTTAGATTATTGCAAAATGTGCTTCATCCGAAAAGCTATTTTAAAATCGGACATATCGAGTGCATAGAGGGGTAATGTATCTATAATTCTTAAAATAATTGTTATGCTTTTTGTGAACGTTTATCGTGAGTAATTTAGCAAACTGTTAGTAAATTCACCGGAAGTTTGCGGTGGTTATGCTTTTTCTGAACGTCACATGCTAATGTAAAAAGCTGGTTTTTGATATAAATATGAACTTGATTGAACAGACATGCATGTATTGTATAACACAATGTCCTAGGTGTGTCATCTGATGAAGATTATAAAAGGTTAGTGCTGCATTTAGCTGTGGTTTGGGTTTATGTGACATGATATGCTAGCTTGAAAAATGGCTGTGTGATTATTTCTGGCTGGGTACTCTGCTAACATAATCTAATGTTTTGCTTTTGTTGTAAAGCCTTTTTGAAATCGGACAGTGGGGTTAGATTAACGAGATTCTTGTCTTTAAATAGCTGTGAAATAGTCATATGTTTGAGAAATTGAAGTTATAGCATTTCTAACGATTCAAAAATCGCGCCACTGGATTTCAGTGGCTGTTACGTAGGTGGGACGAGTTCGTCCCACATGTACTAGAGAGGATATATACCTGGAGAGAGACTAATAGCTCATCTATGGACAATACATACTAGTCTAATATCCATAACACCTACTCTCATATAGATTACATTTTTATCTCAAAATATTTTCATAAATTATGCCACTTGTACATTCAGACCCGTAGCACTTTCAGATCACGCCTCTGCTTTGACCTCTGTAAAAACATCCCGAGGTCAAAAAGCCGGAAATTCAACACCTCCATGTTATCAAACCAAGCATTCCATACATTGGTGACTACATAGATAGACAACTACACACAAGACAACATAGACTCTCCTGTTTCTCCGGCCACAATGCGGGACGCTGCCAAAGCCACACTAAGAGGTCATCTAACTGCATATGCTTCCTCTAAGAAAAAAGCAATGGAAGCACACAGATAAAAAAAAATCTGTTTTATTTATTAAACGTGAAATATCATGAGTATAGCAATAGGCCTAGTAGAACGACTGATCACCAATTTAAAAAAGAGCAGTCAGAGTGTACAATCATGGCCATCCGAACAGCAGAGGACGAGGTCACATATGATAAGATAAACGCTACCAGAACTATCAGATACCAAGAAGATCTCAACTCCCCCGTCACTCCTGAGGAGGTCCTAGAGGCAATTATCTCCACGCCACCTAACAAGTCCCCAGGCCCAGACGGATTTCCCAGAGAGTTCTACAAAGCTTTTTGGCCGCAGCTTAGCCCTATTTTCATTCCAACACTGGCTGATTTTTCCAAAAACGGAGCTCTCCCAGACTCTATGTACATAGCCAACATTACAGTGTTGCTTAAAAAAGACAAGGACCCTCTATCCTGCTCGCCCTTCCGGCCAATAAGCTTGTTGAATTTCTACTACAAAATATTTACCAAATTGTTTGCCAAAAGACTAAACACTCTTCTTCCCAAAGTAATAAAAGTGGACCAAACTGGATTTATTAGAGACAGGTTCTCTTCTGATAACATTTGCCGCCTTTTTGATATTATAGATCAAGTAAACGCACAGAAGACCCCTGTCCTGCTGGCTTCACTGGAGACTGAGAAGGTGTTCCACACCCCTGTCCTGCTGGCTTCACTGGAGACTGAGAAGGTGTTCCACACCCCTGTCCTGCTGGCTGGAGGCTGAGAGGGTGTTCCACACCCCTGTCCTGCTGGCTTCACTGGATGCTGAGAAGGTGTTCCACACCCCTGTGCTGCTGGCTTCACTGGAGGCTGAGAAGGTGTTCCACACCCCTGTCCTGCTGGCTTCACTTGAGGCTGAGAAGGTGTTCCACACCCCTGTCCTGCTGGCTGGAGGCTGAGAGGGTGTTCCACACCCTTGTCCTGCTGGCTTCACTGGAGACTGAGAAGGTGTTCCACACCCCTGTCCTGCTGGCTTCACTGGAGACTGAGAAGGTGTTCCACACCCCTGTCCTGCTGGCTTCACTGGAGACTGAGAAGGTGTTCCACACCCTTGTCCTGCTGGCTTCACTGGAGGCTGAGAAGGTGTTCCACACCCCTGTCCTGCTGGCTTCACTGGAGACTGAGAAGGTGTTCGACAGGATGGAGTGGAGAAAAGTTCAATAAGGGTTCAAACTTTATTAATAGGGATTAAGTCCCTATATTCTCATCCAAATGCCATATTGACTACTAATGATCTGAACTCTGACAGATTCCCTGAGGGATGTGGTACAAGACAAGGATCCTCTCTGTTCCCCCTGCTCTACATGTTGAGGGCGGTGCCTTTGGCAGAGTTGATAAGGAGCAATCCAAGTATTATGGGTGTTTCTGCAGGCGGCTTTCAGCACAACATTTCGCTCCATGTGGATGATGTCTTGCTCTACATATCCAACCCTGAGAATACCCTCCGTCAGGATATAAATCCATTGTTTTCCCTCTCACCATTAACCATCTTCCACTCACCAGCTCTATGAAGACACTCTGCCCGTTCCAATGGAAGACACTCACCAGGTCTATGAAGACACTCTGCCGTTCCAATAGAAGACACTCAACAGCTCTATGAAGACACTCTGCCTGTTCCAATAGAAGACACTCACCAGGTCTATGAAGACACTGCCGTTCCAATAGAAGACACTCACCAACTCTCTGAAGACACTCTGCCCGTTCCACTGGAAGACACTCACCAGCTCCATGAAGACGCTGTGCCCGTTCCACTGGAAGACACTCACCAGCTCCATGAAGACGCTGTGCCCGTTCCAATGGAAGACACTCACCAGCTCTATGAAGACACTCTGCCGTTCCAATAGAAGACACTCACCAACTCTCTGAAGACACTCTGCCCGTTCCACTGGAAGACACTCACCAGCTCCATGAAGACGCTGTGCCCGTTCCACTGGAAGACACTCACCAGCTCCATGAAGACGCTGTGCCCGTTCCAATGGAAGACACTCACCAGCTCTATGAAGACACTCTGCCCGTTCCAATGGAAGACACTCACCAGCTCTATGAAGACACTCTGTCCATTCCACTGGAAGACACAGGGGTTTCAATACCTTGGGATCTTTGTAACAAAATATCTGAATTGTCTTTTGAAGGAAAATGTTCTCCCACTCCTGGATCAAATCAAGAATGATCTCCGGACCTGGTTCTCCTCCCAGTTAGCTCAGTCTGACCTGGTTCTCCTTCCAGTTAGCTTAGTCTGAAGAACCAATGTTATCAATAAACATCCCCCTATTTATTTCAGATGCTCCCATGCTATCTCCCAGGTTCCTTTTGCAGAAAAAACAACCAAAGCATCACCAAATGTACAGTTGAAGTCGGAAGTTTACATACACTTTAGCCAAATAAATGTAAAATCAGTTTCACAATTCCTGACATTTAATCCGAGTACAAATTCCCTCTTTTAGGTCAGTTAGGACCACCACTTTATTTTAAGAATGTGAAATGTCAGAATTATAGTGGAGAGAATGATTTATTTCAGCTTTTATTTCTTTCCTCACATTCCCAGTGGGTCAGAAGTTTACATACACTCAATTAGCATTTGGTAACATTGCCTTTGAATTGTTTTACTTGGGTCAAACATTTCTGGTAGCCTTCCACAAGCTTCCCACAATAAGTTGGGTGAATTTTGGCCCATTCCTCCTGACAGAGCTGGTGTAATTGAGTCAGGTTTGAAGGTCTCCTTGCTCACACACGCTTTTTCAGTTCTGCCCACAAATTGTCTATAGGATTGAGTTCAGGGCTTTGTGATGGCCACTGCAATACCTTGATTTTGTTGTCCTTAAGCCATTTTGCCACAACTTTGGAAGTATGCTTGCGGACATTGTCCATTTGGAAGACCCATTTGCGACCAAGCTTTAACTTCCTGACTGATGTCTTGAGATGTTGCTTCAATATATCCACATAACTTTCATACCTCATGATGCCATCTATTTTGTGAAGTGCACCAGTCCCTCCTGCAGCAAAGCACCCCCACAACATGATGCTGTCACCCCTGTGCTTCACAGATGGGATGGTGTTCTTTGGCTTGCAAGCCTCCCCCCTTTTCCTCCAAACATAACGATGGTCATTATGGCCAAATAGTTCTATTTTTGTCTCATCAGACCAGAGGATATTTCTCCAAAAAGTACGATACTTGTCCCCATGTGCATTTGCAAACCGTAGTCTGGCATTTTTATGGCGGTTTTGGAGCAGTGGCTTCTTCCTTGCTGAGTGGCCTTTCAGGTTATGTCGATATAGGACTCATTTTACTGTGGATATAGATAATTTTGTACCTGTTTCCTCCAGCATCTTCACACGGTCCTTTGCTGTTGTTCTGGGATTGATTTGCGCTTTTTCTACAAAAGTGCGTTATCTCTAGGAGACAGAAAGCGTATCTTCCTGTGCGGTATGACAGCTGCATGGTCCCATGGTGTTCATACTTGCGTACTATTGTTTGTACAGATTAATGTGGTGCCTTCAGGCATTGGGAAATTGCTCCCAAAAATGAGCCAGTCTTGTGGAGGTCTTCAATATTTTTTATTTGGTCTTGGCTGATTTCTTTTGATTTTCCCATGTCGTCAATCAAAGAGGCACTGAGTTTGAAGGTAGTCCTTGAAATACATCCACAGGTACACCTCCAATTGACTCAAATTATGTCAATTAGCCTATCAGAAGCTTCTAAACCCATGACATCATTTTCTGGAATTTTCTAAGCTGTTTAAAGGCACAGTCAACTTAGTGTATGCAAACTTCTGACCCACTGGAATTGTGATACAGTAAATGATAAGTGAAATAATCTGTCTGTAAACAATTGTTGGAAACATTACTTGTGTCATGCACAAAGTAGATGTCCTAACCGACTTGCCAAAACCATAGTTTGTTAACAAGAAATTTGTGGAGAGGTTGAAAAACAAGTTATAATGACTCCAACCTAAGTGTATTTCAACTTCTGACTTCAACTGTATATTGGGCAAACAAAACCTAGGATCATGTTCTCCACTCTATCGAAGCCTGAATCTAAGGGTGGTCTTGCCCTTCCCTTCCTTCAAATGTTCTACAGGTTTGCCCAAGTCCACAACATGCTAATATGGATCACGAACAGACAAGACTCAACATGGATTCAGATAGAGGCCCAATCCTGTGGTTCATTGTCCCTAAGCTCAATTCTATTCACAAATAACTTTAGTGAAGTGGGCAACATAGCAAAAATATGTGTGATTTACAGCACCCTACTAGCATGGAAAGACAGTAGGAAACACCCTGCTATTTCCACCCAGATATGCTCTCACTAGCCTATAGTTATGCTCTCACTAGCCTATAGTTGATATGCTCTCACTAGCCTATAGTTATGGTCTCACTAGCCTATAGTTGATATGCCCTCACTAGCCTATAGTTGATATGCTCTCACTAGCCTATAGTTGATATGCTCTCACTAGCCTATAGTTATGCTCTCACTAGCCTATAGTTGATATGCCCTCACTAGCCTATAGTTGATATGCCCTCACTAGCCTATAGTTGATATGCTCTCACTAGCCTATAGTTATGCTCTCACTAGCCTATAGTTGATATGCTCTCACTAGCCTATAGCTGATATGCTCTCACTAGCCTATAGTTGATATGCCCTCACTAGCCTATAGTAGATATGCTCTCACTAGCCTATAGTTGATATGCTCTCACTAGCCTATAGTTATGCCCTCACTAGCCTATAGTTGATATGCTCTCACTAGCCTATAGTTATGCCCTCACTAGCCTATAGCTGATATGCTCTCACTAGCCTATAGTTGATATGCCCTCACTAGCCTATAGTTATGCCCTCACTAGCCTATAGTTGATATGCTCTCACTAGCCTATAGTTATGCTCTCACTAGCCTATAGTTGATATGCCCTCACTAGCCTATAGTTGATATGCCCTCACTAGCCTATAGTTATGCCCTCACTAGCCTATAGTTATGCTCTCACTAGCCTATAGTTGATATGCCCTCACTAGCCTATAGTTGATATGCTCTCACTAGCCTATAGTTGATATGCTCTCACTAGCCTATAGTTGATATGCTCTCACTAGCCTATAGTTATGCTCTCACTAGCCTATAGTTGATATGCTCTCACTAGCCTATAGTTGATATGCTCTCACTAGCTTATAGTTGATATGCTCTCACTAGCCTATAGTTGATATGCTCTCACTAGCCTATAGTTGATATGCCCTCACTAGCCTATAGTTGATATGCCCTCACTAGCCTATAGTTATGCTCTCACTAGCCTATAGTTGATATGCTCTCACTAGCCTATAGTTGATATGCTCTCACTAGCCTATAGTTATGCTCTCACTAGCCTATAGTTGATATGCCCTCACTAGCCTATAGTTGATATGCTCTCACTAGCCTATAGATATGCTCTCACTAGCCTATAGATGATATGCCCTCACTAGCCTATAGTTGATATGCCCTCACTAGCCTATAGTTGATATGCCCTCACTAGCCTATAGTTGATATGCTCTCACTAGCCTATAGTTGATATGCTCTCACTAGCCTATAGTTGATATGCCCTCACTAGCCTATAGTTGATATGCTCTCACTAGCCTATAGTTGATATGCCCTCACTAGCCTATAGTTGATATGCCCTCACTAGCCTATAGTTGATATGCTCTCACTAGCCTATAGTTGATATGCTCTCACTAGCCTATAGTTATGCCCTCACTAGCCTATAGTTATGCTCTCACTAGCCTATAGTTGATATGCTCTCACTAGCCTATAGTTGATATGCTCTCACTAGCCTATATTTATGCTCTCACTAGCCTATAGTTATGCTCTCACTAGCCTATTGTTGATATGCCCTCACTAGCCTATAGTTGATATGCCCTCACTAGCCTATAGTTGATATGCTCTCACTAGCCTATAGTTGATATGCTCTCACTAGCCTATAGTTATGCCCTCACTAGCCTATAGTTATGCTCTCACTAGCCTATAGTTGATATGCCCTCACTAGCCTATAGTTGATATGCTCTCACTAGCCTATAGTTGATATGCTCTCACTAGCCTATAGTTGATATGCCCTCACTAGCCTATAGTTGATATGCTCTCACTAGCCTATAGTTGCTATGCTCTCACTAGCCTATAGTTGATATGCTCTCACTAGCCTATAGTTGATATGCTCTCACTAGCCTATAGTTATGCTCTCACTAGCCTATAGTTGATATGCTCTCACTAGCCTATAGTTGAAATGCTCTCACTAGCCTATAGTTGATATGCCCTCACTAGCCTATAGTTGTAACGACTGTCGTAGAGAGGGGACCAAAGTGCAGCGTGTTGAGTGCTCATGATCAAATGTATTTTCTAACTCAGAACAGTAAAGAAAATAACAAAAGTGAAAACGATCAGCTCACAGTTCTGTCAGGTACACAGACTAAATAAACAGAAAATAACTACCCACAAACACAGGTGGAGAAAAAAAACAACTTAAGTATGATCTCCAATTAGAGACAACGAGGACCAGCTGCCTCTAATTGGAGATCATCCCAAGAAACAACAACATAGAAATAGAAAACTAGAACTAAACATAGAAAATATAGAAAAACACAAAACACCCCCTGTCACTCCCTGACCTACTCTACCATAGAAAATAACATCTTACTATGGTCAGGACGTGACAATAGTATGCAACCCAGACTTGCCAAAAGCCCTGAGTGATGCAACTAGCCTATAGTGTGCAACCCAGACTTGCCAAAAGCCCTGAGTGATGCCAACTTTCAAGTGATGAGTTATGGGCGGAGGTCTATCAGTGATGAGTTATGGGCGGAGGTCTATCAGTGATGAGTTATGGGCGGAGGTCTGACTATCAGTGATGAGCTATGGGCGGAGGTCTGACTATCAGTGATGAGTTATGGGCGGAGGTCTGACTATCAGTGATGAGTTATGGGCGGAGGTCTATCAGTGATGAGTTATGGGCAGAGGTCTATCAGTGATGAGTTATGGGCGGAGGTCTGACTATCAGTGATGAGTTATGGGCGGAGGTCTGACTATCAGTGATGAGTTATGGGCGGAGGTCTGACTATCAGTGATGAGCTATGGGCGGAGGTCTGACTATCAGTGATGAGTTATGGGCGGAGATCTGACTATCAGTGATGAGTTATGGGCGGAGGTCTGACTATCAGTGATGAGTTATGGGCGGAGGTCTGTCTATCAGTGATGAGTTATGGGCGGAGGTCTGACTATCAGTGATGAGTTATTGGCGGAGGTCTGACTATCAGTGATGAGTTATGGGCAGAGGTCTGACTATCAGTGATGAGTTATGGGCGGAGGTCTGACTATCAGTGATGAATTATGGGTGGAGGTCTATCAGTGATGAGTTATGGGCGGAGGTCTGACTATCAGTGATGAGTTATGGGCGGAGGTTGACTATCAGTGATGAGTTATGGGCGGAGGTCTGACTATCAGTGATGAGTTATGGGCAGAGGTCTGACTATCAGTGATGAGTTATGGGCGGAGGTCTGACTATCAGTGATGAGTTATGGGCGGAGGTCTGACTATCAGTGATGAGTTATGGGCGGAGGTCTGACTATCAGTGATGAGTTATGGGCGGAGGTCTATCAGTGATGAGTTATGGGCGGAGGTCTATCAGTGATGAGTTATGGGCGGAGGTCTATCAGTGATGAGTTATGGGCGGAGGTCTGACTATCAGTGATGAGTTATGGGCGGAGGTCTGACTATCAGTGATGAGTTATGGGCGGAGGTCTGACTATCAGTGATGAGTTATGGGCGGAGGTGTATCAGTGATGAGTTATGGGCAGATGTTTGCGACAGGGTATACTGCTCCTCTATTAATGTAAAAATGAAAGTATCTAATTACACATTTTTGTACAAATTGTATTACACCCCAGTGAAACTCCATAGAATGAATACAGACATTTCTCCTGACTGTAATATCTGTACCTCTGAAAGTGGAACCTGTATGCATGTATTTTGGAGTTGTAGAGAGATTACCAGATGTTGTGAATCTATACATACTGCTGCACAGAAGATACTGGAAATACAGTTTGATTTGAACCCTGTGTCTCTATCTTCAATCTATACATACTGCTGAACAAAACCTATGAGATTCAGTTTGATATATACTCATGTCTCTATCTTCAATCTATACATACTGCTGAACAGAACATACTAGAAGTACAGTTTGATATAAACCTGTGTCTCTATCTTCCTAATGTCCAGCAGGACTTTGTTCTTGATCTAGACAGAGAACGTGTGCTTATGACTATCACATACTGTGCTAAGAAATGTATTCTCCTACTGTGGACTTCTAACTTCTTATGGCTGGGTGGCAGTATTGAGTAGCTTGGATGAAGAAGGTGCCCAGAGTAAACTGCCCGCTACTCAGGCCCAGAAGCTAAGATATGCATATTATTAGTAGATTTGGATAGGAAACACTCTGAAGTTTCTAAAACTGTTTGAATGATGTCTGTGAGTATAACAGAACTCATATGGCAGACAAAAACCTGAGAAAAAAATCCAACCAGGAAGTGGGAAATCTGAGGTTTGTAGTTTTTCAAGTCTTGGCCAATCCAAACTACAGTGTCTGTGGGGTCATATTGCACTTCCTAAGGCTTCCACTAGATGTCAACAGTCATTAGAACCTTGTTTGAGGCTTCTACTGTGAAGTGGAGGGGAATAAGAGCTGATTGTATCAGGTGTCTGCCAGAGGGGCATGAGCTTCAGCCATGCGCACGCCCGTGAGAGGTAGCTGATTTTCATTGCATTTCTAAAGACAAAGGAATTCTCCTGTTGAAATATTATTGAAGATTTATGATACAAACATCCTAAAGATTGGTTCTATACATTGTTTGACATGTTTCTACAAACTGTAATGGAATTTTTTGAGTTTTCGTCTGGCCTGCGCGTCGTGAATTTGGATTTGTGAACTGAAGGCGCGAATAAAAAGGAGGTATTTGGACATAAAGGATGGACTTTATCGAACAAAACAAACATTTATTGTGGAACTGGGATGCCTGGGAGTGCATTCTGATGAAGATCATCAAAGGTAAGTGATTATTTATAATGCTATTTGTGACTTCTGTTGACTCCAACATGGCGGATATATTTTTGGCTTGTTTTTGTGTCTGAGCGCTGTACTCAGATTATTGCATGGTGTGCTTTTTCGGTATTAAGGAGAAGTCACCGGAGGTTTTGGAGGCAAAACATTACTGAACATAACGCGCCAATGTAAACTGAGATTTTTGGATATAAATATGAACTTTATCGAACAAAACATACATGTATTGTGTAACATGAAGTCATATGAGTGTCATCTGATGAAGATCATCAAAGGTTAGTGATTTATTTTATATCTGTTTCTAATTTTTGTGACTGCTCTCTTTAGCTGAAAAAATGGCTGTGTTTTTCTGTGACTAGGTGCTGACCTAACATGATCGTTTGGTGTGCTTTCGCTGTAAAGCCTTTTTGGAATCGGACACTGTGGTTGGATTAACGAGAAGTTTATCTTAAAAATAGTGTGAAATACTTGTATGGTTGAGGAATTTTTATTATGAGATTTCTGTTGTTTGAATTTGGCACCCTGCACTTTCACTGGCTGTTGTCATATCGATCCCGTTAATGGGATTTCAGCCGTAAGAAGCTAATTCTTATCATACATATAAAATGTCAATTGACCAGATTGTTGATTTCCTTCCCCCTGAAAAGCTCAATTATGACCTCTGCAAGAGACAGCCCTTGTTTGATAGACTCTGGTCTCTACTACTCAACTATATTTCAAATTGGACAGAGTGAATGGGGTGATTAAGGAAATATATGTATGAACAGGTTGTGTAAGGTGCTGAAAAGACTAATTATTTGCCTGTTGTCTCAGCTAAAGCTGGAAAAAACTAACATGATCACAGATAGTGCTGCTCTCAGCTAAAGCTGGAAATAACTAACATGATCACAGATAGTGCTGCTCTCAGCTAAAGCTGGAAATAACTAACATGATCACAGATAGTGCTGCTCTCAGCTAAAGCTGGAAATAACTAACATGATCACAGATAGTGCTGATCACAGATAGTGCTGATCACAGATAGTGCTGATCACAGATAGTGCTGATCACAGATAGTGCTGATCACAGATAGTGCTGCTCACAGATAGTGCTGCTCACAGATAGTGCTGATCACAGATAGTGCTGATCACAGATAGTGCTGATCACAGATAGTGCTAATCACAGATAGTGCTGCTCACAGATAGTGCTGATCACAGATAGTGCTGATCACAGATTTACATTTACATTTACATTTAAGTCATTTAGCAGACGCTCTTATCCAGAGCGACTTACAAATTGGTGCATTCACCTATAATATCCAGTAGAACAACCACTTTACAATAGTGCATCTAAATCTTTTAAAGGGGGGGGGTTAGAAGGATTACTTTATCCTATCCCAGGTATTCCTTAAAGAGGTGGGGTTTCAGGTGTCTCCGGAAGGTGGTGATTGACTCCGCTGTCCTGGCATCGTGAGGGAGCTTGTTCCACCATTGGGGTGCCAGAGCGGCGAACAGTTTTGACTGGGCTGAGCGGGAACTGTGCTTCCTCAGAGGTAGGGAGGCGAGCAGGCCAGAGGTGGATGAACGCAGTGCCCTTGTTTGGGTGTAGGGCCTGATCAGAGCCTGAAGGTACGGAGGTGCCGTTCCCCTCACAGCTCCGTAGGCAAGCACCATGGTCTTGTAGCGGATGCGAGCTTCAGCTGGAAGCCAGTGGAGAGAGCGGAGGAGCGGGGTGACGTGAGAGAACTTGGGAAGGTTGAACACCAGACGGGCTGCGGCGTTCTGGATGAGTTGTAGGGGTTTGATGGCACAGGCAGGGAGCCCAGCCAACAGCGAGTTGCAGTAATCCAGACGGGAGATGACAAGTGCCTGGATTAGGACCTGCGCCGCTTCCTGTGTGAGGCAGGGTCGTACTCTGCGAATGTTGTAGAGCATGAACCTACAGGATCGGGTCACCGCCTTGATGTTAGTGGAGAACGACAGGGTGTTGTCCAGGATCACGCCAAGGTTCTTAGCACTCTGGGAGGAGGACACAAGGGAGTTGTCAACCGTGATGGCGAGATCATGGAACGGGCAGTCCTTCCCCGGGAGGAAGAGCAGCTCCGTCTTGCCGAGGTTCAGCTTGAGGTGGTGATCCGTCATCCACACTGATATGTCTGCCAGACATGCAGAGATGCGATTCGCCACCTGGTTGTCAGAAGGGGGAAAGGAGAAGATTAATTGTGTGTCATCTGCATAGCAATGATAGGAGAGACCGTGTGAGGATATGACAGAGCCAAGTGACTTGGTGTATAGCGAGAATAGGAGAGGGCCTAGAACAGAGCCCTGGGGGACACCAGTGGTGAGAGCACGTGGTGCGGAGACAGATTCTCGCCACGCCACCTGGTAGGAGCGACCTGTCAGGTAGGACGCAATCCAAGCGTGGGCCGCGCCGGAGATGCCCAGCTCGGAGAGGGTGGAGAGGAGGATCTGATGGTTCACAGTATCAAAGGCAGCAGATAGGTCTAGAAGGATGAGAGCAGAGGAGAGAGAGTTAGCTTTAGCAGTGCGGAGAGCCTCCGTGACACAGAGAAGAGCAGTCTCAGTTGAATGCCCAGTCTTGAAACCTGACTGATTAGGATCAAGAAGGTCGTTCTGAGAGAGATAGCAGGAGAGCTGGCCAAGGACGGCACGTTCAAGAGTTTTGGAGAGAAAAGAAAGAAGGGATACTGGTCTGTAGTTGTTGACATCGGAGGGATCGAGTGTAGGTTTTTTCAGAAGGGGTGCAACTCTCGCTCTCTTGAAGACGGAAGGGACGTAGCCAGCGGTCAAGGATGAGTTGATGAGCGAGGTGAGGTAGGGGAGAAGGTCTCCGGAAATGGTCTGGAGAAGAGAGGAGGGGATAGGGTCAAGTGGGCAGGTTGTTGGGCGGCCGGCCATCACAAGACGCGAGAGTTCATCTAGAGAGATAGGGGAGAAAGAGGTCAAAGCACAGGGTAGGGCAGTGTGAGCAGGACCAGCGGTGTCGCTTGACTTAGCAAACGAGTATCGGATGTCGTCAACCTTCTTTTCAAAATGGTTGACGAAGTCATCCGCAGTGAGGGAGGAGGGGGGGAGGGGGAGGAGGATTCAGGAGGGAGGAGAAGGTAGCAAAAAGCTTCCTAGGGTTAGAGGCAGATGCTTGGAATTTAGAGTGGTAGAAAGTGGCTTTAGCAGCAGATACAGAAGAGGAAAATGTAGAGAGGAGGGAGTGAAAGGATGCGAGGTCCGCAGGGAGGCGAGTTTTCCTCCATTTCCGCTCGGCTGCCCGGAGCCCTGTTCTGTGAGCTCTCAGTGAGTCGTCGAGCCACGGAGCAGGAGGGGAGGACCGAGCCGGCCTGGAGGATAGGGGACAGAGAAAATCAAAGGATGCAGAGAGGGAGGAGAGGAGGGTTGAGGAGGCAAAATCAGGAGATAGGTTGGAGAAGGTTTGAGCAGAGGGAAGAGATGATAGGATGGAAGAGGAGAGAGTAGCAGGAGAGAGAGAGCGAAGGTTGGGACGGCGCAATACCATCCGAGTAGGGGCAGAGTGAGAAGTTTTTGATGAGAGCGAGAGGGAAAAGGATACAAGGTAGTGGTCGGAGACTTGGAGAGGAGTTGCAATGAGATTAGTGGAAGAACAGCATCTAGTAAAGATGAGGTCAAGCGTATTGCCTGCCTTGTGAGTAGGGGGGGAGGTGAGAGGGTGAGGTCAAAAGAGGAGAGGAGTGGAAAGAAGGAGGCAGAGAGGAATGAGTCGAAGGTAGACGTGGGGAGGTTAAAGTCACCCAGAACTGTGAGAGGTGAGCCATCCTCAGGGAAGGAACTTATCAAGGCGTCAAGCTCATTGATGAACTCTCCAAGGGAACCTGGAGGGCGATAAATGATGAGGATGTTAAGCTTGAAAGGACTGGTAACTGTGACAGCATGGAATTCAAATGAGGAGATAGACAGATGGGTCAGGGGAGAAAGAGAGAATGTCCACTTGGGAGAGATGAGGATTCCAGTGCCACCACCCCGCTGGCTCGATGCTCTAGGGGTATGCGAGAACACGTGGGCAGACGAGGAGAGAGCAGTAGGAGTAGCAGTGTTATCTGTGGTGATCCATGTTTCCGTCAGCGCCAGGAAGTCTAGGGACTGGAGGGTAGCATAGGCTGAGATGAACTCAGCCTTGTTGGCCGCAGACCGGCAGTTCCAGAGGCTGCCGGAGACCTGGAACTCCACGTGGGTCGTGCGCGCTGGGACCACCAGGTTAGAGTGGCAGCGGCCACGCGGTGTGAAGCGTTTGTGTGGCCTGTGCAGAGGGGAGAGAACAGGGATAGACAGACACATAGTTGACAAGCTACAGAAGAGGCTACGCTAATGCAAAGGAGATTGGAATGACAAGTGGACTACACGTCTCGAATGTTCAGAAAGTTAAGCTTACGTTGCAAAAAATCTTATTGACTAAAATGACGAAAATGATACAGTACTGCTGGCTGGTGGAGTAGGCTAGCTAGCAGTGGCTGCGTAGTTGACTTTGTTTGACCGTGTAGCTGGCTAGGTGTAGCTGGCTAGGTGACCTCGATAGTTTCAGTACTACACCTTGTCATGATACAAAAGCAACTTTGTAGCTAGCTAACATAACACTAATCAAGACGTTCCTTTGTAATGTATTTAGTTTCTACAGTGTTACTAGATGGCTGGGTTTGGAAAAATGGCGTCGCGGGGGACGGCAATAGCTGGCTAGCTAACCTCGGTAATTACTAAACTACACAATTATCAAGCTATGACAAAGACAACTATGTAGCTAGCTAGCCAACACTGCACTAGTCAAATCGTTCCGTTGTAAAGTATTGGTATCTACAGCGCTGCTAGTCGGTAACGGTTGGCTAGCTGTTGGCTAGCTAGCTAGCAGTGGGTTAATGATGACTAGGTGTGTTGACTACGTCTGGCGTCGCGGCTGGCTAGTTACTAATAATTACTCTAAACTACACAATTATCTTAGATGCAAAGACAGCAAAGACAACTATGTAGCTGGCTCACTAACACTACACTAATCAAGTCGTTCCGTTGTAAAGTATTAGTGTCTAGAGCGCTGCTAGTCGGTAACGGTTGGCTAGCTAGCTAGCAGTGGGTTAATGAAGACTAGGTGTGTTGACTAAGTCTGGCGTCGCGGCTGGCTAGTTACTAATAATTACTCTAAACTACACAATTATCTTAGATGCAAAGACAACTATGTAGCTGGCTCACTAACACTACACTAGTCAAGTCGTTCCGTTGTAATGTAATAGATTCTACAGTGCTGCTAGTCGGTGGAAGTTGGCTGGTTGGCTAGCTAGCAGTGTTGACTAGCTAGCTAGCAGTGATGACTACGTTAGGAGGACGAAGATAGCTAACTTCGATAATTACTCTAAGCTACACGATTATCTTTGATACAAAGACGGCTATGTAGCTAGCTAAGAAAAGAATTGCTCGGATCAAACAAATCAAACCGTTGTAATGTAGTGAAGTGTAATATTACCTGTGGAGTGAAGCGTAGTGCGACTGCTCGCTCCAAACCGGAAGAAGAGAGATAGCTGCACATGTGTTGTTTGTTTTGTTTGATATTTTATTTATTTATGTCTGCTACATCGGTGAATGGGGAATGTGTTTTATTTATGTCTGCTACATCGGTGAATGGGGAATGTGTTTCATTTATGTCTGCTACATCGGTGAATGGGGAATGTGTTTTATTTATGTCTGCTACATCGGTGAATGGGGAATGTGTTTTATTTATGTCTGCTACATCGGTGAATGGGGAATGTGTTTTATTTATGTCTGCTACATCGGTGAATGGGGAATGTGTTTTATTTATGTCTGCTACATCGGTGAATGGGGAATGTGTTTTATTTATGTCTGCTACATCGGTGAATGGGGAATGTGTTTTATTTATGTCTGCTACATCGGTGAATGGGGAAGGTGTTTTATTTATGTCTGCTACATCGGTGAATGGGGAATGTGTTTTTTTATTTGATTGAAAAACAAGTAAACAGAACAAACAATAAATTGAAGAAAAAAAGAAAGTCATGTTGTCGGTTGGAGTTTCCAAGATTCAACATGTCAAATCTTTAGCTAAAGTCTTGCAATAAGACTGATCCATTTGGCCAATCAGAAAACAGTGCGCTAATGTTCATATGGGCAGTCTATTCCCTATATAGTGCACTACCGCAGACCACAGGGTCCAGAGCCCCCCAGGATGCAATTTGAGATGCCACCATGGTTCCATCCTAGCTGGTGTTCACCTGACTGATGCTGACTGATCCTGCGTTGTCTTGGCTGTGTGCTTAGGGTCGTGGTCCTGTTGAAAGGTGAACCTTCGCCCCAGTCTGATGTCCTGAGTGCTCTGAAGCAGGTTTTCATTAAGGATCTCTCTATACTTCGTTCCGTTCATCTTTTCCACAATCCTGAATAGTCTCCCAGTCCCTGCCGCTGAAAACATCCCCACAGCATGATGCTTCCACCACCATGCTTCACCGTTCGGATGATGCCAGGTTTCTTCCAGATATGATGCTTGGCATGCAGGCCAAAAAGTGGAATCTTGGTTTCATCAGACCAGAGAATCTTGTTTCTCATGATCTGAGAGTCCTTTAGGTGCCTTTTGGCAAACTCGAAGAGGGATGTCATGTGCCTTTTACTGAGGATTGGCTTCCGTCTGGCCACTCTACCATAAAGGACTGATTGGTGGAGTGCTGCGGAGATGGTTGTCCTTCTGGAAGATTCTCCCATCTCCACAGAGGAACTCTGGAGCTCTGTCAGAGTGACCATCAGGTTCTTGATCACCTCCCTGACCAAGGCCCTTCTCCTCTGATTGCTCAGTTTGGCCGGGCGGCCAGCTCTAGGAAGAGTCTTGGTGGTTCCAAACTTCTTCCATTTAAGAATGATGGAGGCCACTGTGTTCTTGGGGACCTTCAATGCTGCAGAAATGTTTTGTTACCCTTCCCCAGATCTGTGCCTCTACACAATCCTGTCTCGGAGCTCTACGGACAATTCCTTCAACCTCAGGGCTTGGTTTTTGCTCTGACATGCACTGTCAACTGTGGGACCTTGTATAGACAGGTGTGTGCTTTTCCAAATCATGTCCAATCAATTGAATTTACCACAGGTGGACTCCAATCAAGTTGTAGAAACATCTCAAGGATGATCAATGGAAACAGGAAGCACCTTATCTCAATTTTGCATCTCATAGCAAAGGGTCTGAATACTTATATAAATAAGGTATTTCTGTTTTTAAAATTTTCTCTACACCTGTTTTCTCTTTGTCATTATGAGGTATTGTGTGTAGATTGCTGAGGATTTGTTTTTATTTAATGCATTTTAGATTAAGGCTGTAAAGTAACAAAATGTGGAAAAAGTCAAGGGGTCTGAATACTTTCCCGAAGGCAATGTAATACAACAGCAGACAGCCCTTCTAATTAGTGGATGCGGCCATTTCAGCCACACCCATTGCTGACAGGTGTATAAAATCAAGCACATAGCCATGCAATCTCCATAGACAAACATTGGCAGTAGAATGGTTATCTTGAAGAGCTCACTGACTTTCAATGTGGCACCATCATAGGATGCCACCTTTCCAACAAGTCAGTTCGTAAAATGTATTCCCTGCTAGAGCTGCACCAGTCAACTGTTAGTGCTGTAATTGTGAAGTGGAAACGTCTAGGCGCAACAACGGCTCAGAAGTGGTAGGCCACACAAGCTCACAGAACGGGACCATCGAGTGTTGAAGTGGTAGGCCACAGAAACTCACAGAACAGGACCGCTGAGTGCTGAAGTGGTAGGCCACACAGGCTCACAGAACGGGACCGTCGAGTGTTGAAGTGGTAGGCCACAGAAACTCACAGAACTGGACCGCTGAAGTGGTAGGCCACACAAGCTCACAGAACGGGACCACTGTGTGCTGAAGTGGTAGGCCACACAAGCTCACAGAATGGGACCGCTGAGTGCTAAAGTGGTAGGCCACACAAACTCACAGAACAGGACCGCTGAGTGCTGAAGTGGTAGGCCACACAAGCTCACAGAATGGGACAGCTGAGTGCTGAAGTGGTAGGCCCCACAAGCTCACAGAACGGGACCGTTGAGTGTTGAAGAAGTAGGCCACAGAAACTCACAGAACAGGACCGCTGAGTGCTGAAGTGGTAGGCCACACATGCTCACAGAACAGGACCACTGAGTGCTGAAGTGGTAGGCCACACAAGCTCACAGAACGGGACCGCTGAGTGCTGAAGTGGTAGGCCACACAAGCTCACAGAACGGGACAGCTGAGTGCTGAAGTGGTAGGCCCCACAAGCTCACAGAACAGGACCGCTGAGTGCTGAAGCACGTAGCGAGTAAAAATCGTCTGTCCTCGGTTGCAACTCTCACTACCGAGTTCCAAACTGCCTCTGGAAGCAACATCAGCACAATAACTATTCGTCAGGAGCTTCATGAAATGGGTTTCCATGGCTGAGCAGCTGCACACAAGCCTAAGATCACCACACGCAATGCCAAGCATCAGCTGGAGTGGTGTAAAGCTCGCCGCCATTGGACTCTGGAGCAGTGGAAACACGTTCTCTGGAGTGATGAATCTTTTTTCACCATCTGGCAGTCCAACGGACGAATCGTGGTTTGGCGGATGCTATTTTCCTGAATGCTAGTGCAAAATGTAAACTTTGGTGGAGGAGGAATAATCGTCTGGGGCTGTTTTTCACAGTTCGGGTTTGGCCCCTTAGTTCCAGTATAGGGAAATCTTAACGCTACAGCATACAATGACATTCTAGACGATTCTGTGCTTCCGACTTCGTGGCAAGAGTTTGGGGGAAGGCCCTTACCTGTTTCAGCATGATAATGCCTCCATGCACAAAATGAGGTCCATACAGAAATGGTTGGTCGGGATGTGTGGAAGAACTTGACTGGCCTGCACAGAGCCCTGACCTCAACCCCAGTAAACACCTTTGAGATTAATTGGTACACCGACTGCGAGCCAGGCATAATCGCCGAACATCAGTGCCCAACCACACTAATGCTCTTGTTGCTGAATGGAAGCAAGTCCCCGCAGCAATGTTCCAACATCTAGTGGAAAGCCTTCCCAGAAGAGTGGAGGCTGTTATAGCAGCAATGTTCCAACATCTAGTGGAAAGCCGTCCCAGAAGAGTGGAGGCTGTTATAGCAGCAATGTTCCAACATCTAGTGGAAAGCCTTCCCAGAAGAGTGGAGGCTGTTATAGCAGCAATGTTCCAACATCTAGTGGAAAGCCGTCCCAGAAGAGTGGAGGCTGTTATAGCAGCAATGTTCCAACATCTAGTGGAAAGCCTTCCCAGAAGAGTGGAGGCTGTTATAGCAGCAATGTTCCAACATCTAGTGGAAAGCCGTCCCAGAAGAGTGGAGGCTGTTATAGCAGCAAAGTTCCAACATGTAGTGGAAAGCCTTCCCAGAAGAGAGGAGGCTGTTATAGCAGCAATGTTCCAACATCTAGTGGAAAGCCTTCCCAGAAGAGTGGAGGCTGTTATAGCAGCAATGTTCCAACATCTAGTGGAAAGCCTTCCCAGAAGAGAGGAGGCTGTTATAGCAGCAATGTACCAACATCTAGTGGAAAGCCTTCCCAGAAGAGTGGAGGCTGTTATTGCAGCAAAGGGGGGGACCAACTCCATATTAATGCCCATGATTTTGGAATGAGATGTTCAATGAGCAGGTGTCCACATACTTTTAGTCATGTAGTGTATCACATCGACAGCAACATCATGACATTTGATCACAATTTCAGTGGGTCAGAAGTTTGCATACACTAAGTTGACTGTGTCTTTAAACAGCTTAGAAAATTCCAGAAAATGATGTCATGGCTTTAGAAGTTTCTGATAGGCTAATTTACATAATTTGAGTCAATTGGAGGTGTACCTGTGGATATATTTCAAGGACTACCTTCAAACTCAGTGCCTCTTTGCTTGACATCATGGGAAAATCAAAAGAAATCAGCCAAGACCAAATAAAAAAAATTGAAGACCTCCACAAGACTGGTTCATTTTTGGGAGCAATTTCCCAATGCCTGAAGGCACCACATTAATCTGTACAAACAATAGTACGCAAGTATGAACACCATGGGACCATGCAGCTGTCATACCGCACAGGAAGAGACGCTTTCTGTCTCCTAGAGATAACGTACTTTTGTAGAAAAAGCGCAAATCAATCCCAGAACAACAGCAAAGGACCGTGTGAAGATGGAGGAAACAGGTACAAAAGTAGCAATATCCACAGTAAAATGAGTCCTATATCGACATAACCTGAAAGGCCACTCAGCAAGGAAGAAGCCACTACTCCAAAACCGCCATAAAAATGCCAGACTACGGTTTGCAAATGCACATGGGGACAAGTATCGTACTTTTTGGAGAAATGTCCTCTGGTCTGATGAGACAAAAATAGAACTGTTTGGCCATAATGACCATCGTTATGTTTGGAGGAAAAGGGGGGAGGCTTGCAAGCCAAAGAACACCATCCCATCGGTGAAGCACAGGTGTGACAGCATCATGTTGTGGGGGTGCTTGGCTGCAGGAGGGACTGGTGCACTTCACAAAATAGATGGCATCATGAGGAAGGAAAATTATGTGGATATTTTGAAGCAACATCTCAAGACATCCGTCAGGAAGTTAAAGCTTGGTCGCAAATGGGTCATCCAATGGACAATGATCCCAAGCATAGTTCCAAAGTTGTGGCAAAATGGCTTAAGGACTACAAAGTCAAGGTATTGGAGTGGCCATCACAAAGCCCTGACCTCAATCCTATAGAACATTTGTGGGCAGAACTGAAAAAGTGTGTGCGAGCAAGGAGGCCTACAAACCTGACTGTTACACCAGCTCTGCCAGGAGGAATGGGCCAAAATTCACCCAACTTATTGTGGGAAGCTTGTGGAAGGCTACCAGAAATGTTTGACCCAAGTAAAACAATTCAAAGGCAATGTTACCAAATACTAATTGAGTGTATATAAACTTCTGACCCGCTGGGAATGTGATGAAAGAAATAAAAGCTGAAATAAATAATTCTCTCTACTATTATTCTGACATTTCACATTCTTCAAATAAAGTGGTGATCCTAACTGACCTAAAACAGGGACATTGTTACTAGGATTAAATGTCAGGAATTGTGAAAAACTGATTTTAAATGTAAACTTCTGACTTCAACTGTACCACTCCTCACCTCTCCAGCTGATAGCTGATGTGTGATGGTCACCATGCCGGTGAGTTTCCCCTCTGCAATGTAAGGCACCTTGAGTATCTCAGCTGGTTGAAAAGTGCTATATTAATTCAATTAATTATTGTTCATTATTATAATTTTTATGTGTATCTCTATTATGAGTGGGAATACTTGGGAACAGATTTCCTAAATTAAAATCAATTGCAGCTGAATTCCTGGTGTTTTTATGGTCTTTTATGTCCAACAATGAAAATTGAACCCCCAAAATGGTTAATTTATTATTGCTCGCTGGCTACCAGTTGGGAAACCCTGCTTAATTTATGTAATTTAAGCCCTCCAACACATTGGAACTTTTGAACCCTGAGATGCAAACTAAGCTTCTCAGTAGCCACTTTAAATGTCACCTTTCATCTGCTCAAATGTTGTTTATTTGCAGTCCCAGACATAATACCCCATAACACAACAATACAGTCCCAGATACACAACCCCATAACACAACAACACAGTCCCAGATACACAACCCCATAACACAACAACACAGTCCCAGATACACAACCCCATAACACAACAACACAGTCCCAGATATACAACCCCATAACACAACACAGTCCCAGACATACAACCCCATAACACAACAACACAGTCCCAGACATACAACCCCATAACACAACACAGTCCCAGATACACAACCCCATAACACAACAACACAGTCCCAGATATACAACCCCATAACACAACACAGTCCCAGACATACAACCCCAGAACACAACAACACAGTCCCAGACATACAACCCCAGAACACAACAACACAGTCCCAGATATACAACCCCAGAACACAACAACACAGTTCCAGATATATAACCCCATAACACAACAACACAGTCCCAGACATACAACCCCATTACACAACACAGTCCCAGACACACAACCCCATAACACAACAACACAGTCCCAGACATACAACCCCAAAACACAACAACACAGTCCCAGATATACAACAACACAGTCCCAGACACACAACCCCATAACACAACAACACAGTCCCAGACATACAACCCCAAAACACAACAACACAGTCCCAGATATAAAACAACACAGTCCCAGACATACAACCCCATAACACAACAACACAGTCCCAGACATACAACCCCATAACAAAACACAGTCCCAGACACACAACCCCATAACACAACAACACAGTCCCAGATACACAACCCCATAACACAACAACACAGTCCCAGACACACAACAACACAGTCCCAGATATACAACCCCATAACACAACAACACAGTCCCAGACACACAACCCCATAACACAACAACACAGTCCCAGACACACAACAACACAGTCCCAGACATACAACCCCATAACACAACAACACAGTCCCAGACACACAACAACACAGTCCCAGATATACAACCCCATAACACAACAACACAGTCCCAGACATACAACCCCATAACACAACAACACAGTCCCAGACACACAACCCCATAACACAACAACACAGTCCCAGACATACAACCCCATAACACAACACAGTCCCAGATACACAACCCCATAACACAACAACACAGTCCCAGACATACAACCCCATAACACAACAACACAGTCCCAGACATACAACCCCATAACACAACACAGTCCCAGACATACAACCCCATAACACAACAACACAGTCCCAGACATACAACCCCATAACACAACACAGTCCCAGATATACAACCCCATAACACAACAACACAGTCCCAGACATACAACCCCATAACACAACAACACAGTCCCAGACATACAACCCCATAACACAACAACACAGTCCCAGACACACAACAACACAGTCCCAGACACACAACCCCATAACACAACAACACAGTCCCAGAAATACAACCACATAACACAACACAGTCCAAGACACACAACCCCATAACACAACAACACAGTCCCAGACATACAACCCCATAACACAACACAGTCCCAGATACACAACCCCATAACACAACAACACAGTCCCAGACATACAACCCCATAACACAACACAGTCCGAGACACACAACCCCATAACACAACAACACAGTCCCAGACATACAACCCCATAACACAACACAGTCCCAGATATACAACCCCATAACACAACAACACAGTCCCAGACATACAACCCCATAACACAACAACCCAGTGGGTGTGACACCCATACATACATTATATGTGGGCATCCCCATACTGTTCAGTTGTCCAAACTGTACAAAGCATCCTCATTGACAGCCCCACCAAGGTCAGTGTGGATTAGCCCACAGTAACCCTATCAGGGCCAGGTCAAAGCCTACAGAGCCCAGTGACAGTATCTGTCAGCAGGCTCTTTCTAGGGAACCCAATCTGCTTCAGCGTGGTTATAGAGACACCTGAAAGGGCTAGACATTTCAACTTGGATCTCCTCTTTATTTCCCTTTGATTTCAGGTGACTCATTTGGTTGATCAATCAAACCGTCTGGATAACTGTGTGTTTGAAACCTGTGCTGCACAAAAATGTTACAGATTATTTCAGTCATTGGTGAGGTTTTCTACCTCACACACCTCTCTTTGTACTGTCATTGTTGACCCCCAAATTATTGGGCTGTGGTTTACTACAACATGACATGGCTCAACTGGGTTCCCATAGGATCTATCCATTCAGAGCACAAAACACTTCTGGTATTTGTCCTGAAAATGGTTTTAGATTTTTAAACTCTTTTCTTCAAAGCATTTCTTATTAAGACCCTTTGTTACAGGAAAGCAATTGTTCCAATTATTTAAAGCAAAATTGCTCTGATCACAATGTAGCATAATTTGGATAATTGTTTCATCAATTAGGAATAGTCTTCTGAGTATCTGAATATTACATCAGTATATTGTTCTGTTCCGTTATAATATATGCCTTCCCTGTAGCTCAGTTGGTAGAGCATGGTGTTTGCAACGCCAGGGTTGTGGGTTCGATTCTCATGGGGGGCCATGTATGAAATGTATGCATTCACTACTGTAAGTCGCTCTGGATAAGAGCATCTGCTAAATGACTAAAATGTAAAAATGATAATATTACATCAGTATATTGTTATGTTATAATATTACATCAGTATATTGTTCTGTTATAATATTACATCAGTATATTGTTCTATGTTATAATATTACATCAGTATATTGTTCTGTTATAATACTACATCAGTATATTGTTCTGTTATAATATTACATCAGTATATTGTTCTGATATAATATTACATCAGTATATTGTTCTGTTATAATATTACATCAGTATATTGTTCTGTTATAATATTACATCAGTATATTGTTCTGTTATAATATTACATCAGTATATTGTTCTGTTATAATATTACATCAGTATATTGTTCTGTTATAATACTACATTAGTATATTGTTCTGTTATAATATTACATCAGTATATTGTTCTGTTATAATATTACATCAGTATATTGTTCTGTTATAATATTACATCAGTATATTGTTCTATGTTATAATATTACATCAGTATATTGTTCTATGTTATAATATTACATCAGTATATTGTTCTGTTATAATATTACATCAGTATATTGTTCTATGTTATAATATTACATCAGTATATTGTTCTGTTATAATACTACATCAGTATATTGTTCTATGTTATAATATTACATCAGTATATTGTTCTCTGTTATAATATTACATCAGTATATTGTTCTGTTATAATATTACATCAGTATATTGTTCTGTTATAATATTACATCAGTATATTGTTCTATGTTATAATATACATCAGTATATTGTTCTGATTATAATATTACATCAGTATATTGTTCTGTTATAATATTACATCAGTATATTGTTCTGTTATAATATTACATCAGTATATTGTTCTGATATAATATTACATCAGTATATTGTTCTGTTATAATATTACATCAGTATATTGTTCTATGTTATAATATTACATCAGTATATTGTTCTGTTATAATATTACATCAGTATATTGTTCTATGTTATAATATTACATCAGTATATTGTTCTATGTTATAATATTACATCAGTATATTGTTCTGTTATAATATTACATCAGTATATTGTTCTATGTTATAATATTACATCAGTATATTGTTCTGTTATAATACTACATCAGTATATTGTTCTATGTTATAATATTACATCAGTATATTGTTCTGATATAATATTACATCAGTATATTGTTCTGTTATAATATTACATCAGTATATTGTTCTGTTATAATATTACATCAGTATATTGTTCTATGTTATAATATTACATCAGTATATTGTTCTGATATAATATTACATCAGTATATTGTTCTGTTATAATATTACATCAGTATATTGTTCTGTTATAATATTACATCAGTATATTGTTCTGTTATAATATTACATCAGTATATTGTTCTGATATAATATTACATCAGTATATTGTTCTGTTATAATATTACATCAGTATATTGTTCTGTTATAATATTACATCAGTATATTGTTCTGATATAATATTACATCAGTATATTGTTCTGTTATAATACTACATCAGTATATTGTTCTGTTATAATATTACATCAGTATATTGTTCTGTTATAATATTACATCAGTATATTGTTCTGTTATAATATTACATCAGTATATTGTTCTGTTATAATATTACATCAGTATATTGTTCCATGTTATAATATTACTATGTTATAATATTATATCAGTATATTTTTCTATGTTATAATATTACATCAGTATATTGTTCTGTTATAATATTACATCAGTATATTGTTCTGTTATAATATTACATCAGTATATTGTTCTGTTATAATATTACATCAGTATATTGTTCTGTTATAATACTACATCAGTATATTGTTCTATGTTATAATATTACATCAGTATATTGTTCTATGTTATAATATTACATCAGTATATTGTTCCATGTTATAATATTACATCAGTATATTGTTCTATGTTATAATATTACATCAGTATATTGTTCCATGTTATAATATTACATCAGTATATTGTTCTGTTATAATACTACATCAGTATATTGTTCTATGTTATAATATTACATCAGTATATTGTTCTATGTTATAATATTACATCAGTATATTGTTCTGTTATAATATTACATCAGTATATTGTTCTGTTATAATATTACATCAGTATATTGTTCTGTTATAATACTACATCAGTATATTGTTCTATGTTATAATATTACATCAGTATATTGTTCTATGTTATAATATTACATCAGTATATTGTTCCATGTTATAATATTACATCAGTATATTGTTCTATGTTATAATATTACATCAGTATATTGTTCCATGTTATAATATTACATCAGTATATTGTTCTGTTATAATACTACATCAGTATATTGTTCTATGTTATAATATTACATCAGTATATTGTTCCATGTTATAATATTACATCAGTATATTGTTCTATGTTATAATATTACATCAGTATATTGTTCTATGTTATAATATTACATCAGTATATTGTTCCATGTTATAATATTACATCAGTATATTGTTCTGTTATAATACTACATCAGTATATTGTTCTATGTTATAATATTACATCAGTATATTGTTCTATGTTATAATGTTGCATCAGTATATTGTTCTATGTTATAATACTACATCAGTATGTTTTTCTATGTTATAATGTTGCATCAGTATGTTTTTCTATGTTATATAAAATGCTTCAAGCCTCATCAGTTTGTTGCTCTTCCCATAAAACGGTTTGCTAAACATGCATATCTTTAGTAACATGTTAAACAAATTGACTGTGAGCATGCTTGGTGGCAGGGTTGGCAGTAGAACCAGAGGTTCTAAGCGTTCCGAGCAGAGCTGCGCCATGTTCCACTTCACAGTGGAGACCTCAGCTCTTCTCACCGTAAGGTACACATTTACAAAGTGATGGTGCTTTGGGGTTTTAAACTTGGGGCGAGGGAATGATTTGAAACCCCTGTTTTGCCAAACACATGGACGGCTGCTGATTAGGACTTTGGAAGAGACCAGCATACCAGGCTGTCGCCACTCCCTCCCCCTCTACACCCCCCAGGCCCCATTGTACAACACCAAAGACATTTTCTCCACATCCGGAGAAGAAGAATATCCATAAACTCTTAGTAGGGTCACGTCCAAACGCACACATCACATTATAATGAATAGCACTCACAAGTCAAGCTTTTACCATGTTTTTGTTTTCCAATAAAATGAGAATTGTTTTGTGATATTCTCTCTGAAGCTGCATTGCTGTGGATAACGCAGTTACAAGTGAACACAGAAATGGAATGTCTGCAAGTCATCCTGAGGCCTGGAGACTCTACACTGTGAAATGGAGCTTTCTGTATTCATCCTCTATATGGGTTACCAGCTAGCTGCTAGCACAATGATGTTGTGTATATCAGTGTATATCACAACAACATACCACAACAAATCACAACACACCACAACAAATCACAACATTCCACAAAACAACATACCGCAACACAACACAACACACCACATCACAACATACCACAACAAATCACAACATGACCTACCAAAACATAGCACAATGCAACATACCACAACACATCACAACATACCACAACACATCACAACATACCACAATACATCATACCACAACACATCACAACATAGCACAATACAACATACCACAACAAATCACAACATGACCTACCAAAACATAGCACAATACAACATACCACATCACAACACAACATACCACAACACAACATACCACAACATACCACAACACAACATACCATAATAAAACAGACAACATTCCAAAACACAAAACGCTACAATAAAAAACAGCACAATGCAACACAACACAACATACCAAAATAAAACACAACATTCCACAACGCAACACAACATGCTACATTACAACATACTACAATACAACACGCTACAATACAAAACAGCACAATGCAACACAACACAACATACCAAAATACAACACAACAACCACAATACAACAAAACACAACATACTAAAACACAACATAGAATAACACTACATACAACCATAATACAACACAACATACCACAATACAACAAAACACAACACACCATAACACTACATACAACCATAATACAACACAACGAACCACAATAAAACAGACAACAACATTCCACAACGCAACACAACATGCTACAATACAACATGCTACAATACAAAAAAGCACAATGCAACACAACATACCACAACACAACATACCACAACACAACATAGCACATTAAACCAGACAACAACACAACACAACATACCACAATAAAAAAGACAACAACATTCCACAACGCAAAACAACATTCCACAACACAACATTATACAGGTCAAAACAACACAATGTAACACAAAACAACATACCACAATACAACACAACACTAAATACCACAACACAACATTCCACTATGAAACAGACAACAACATTTTACAACACAACACAATACATTATTACACAACACAACATACTGCAACACAAAACAACATGACATACCACAACATACCGCAATACAACATACCAAAACACAACATACCACAACACAACATACCACAACACAACATACCACAACATACCACAATAAAACAGACAACAACATTACACAACACAACATACTACAATACAAAACAGCACAATGCAACACAACATACCACAACACAACATACCACAACATGACATACCTCAACATACCACAACACAACATACCACAATACATTACAATACAACATACCACAACACAACATACCACAACACAACACAATATAACACAACATACCACAACACAACATACCACAACATGACATGCCTCAACATACCACAACACAACATACCACAACACAACATACCACAACATGACATACCTCAACATACCACAACACAACATACCACAATACAACATACCACAATACAACATACCACAATACAACACAACATACCACAATACAACATACCACAACACAACACAACATAACACAACATACCACAACATGACATACCTCAACATACCACAACACAACATACCACAACATACCACAACACAACATACCACAACACAACATACCACAATACAACATACCACAATACAACATACCACAACACAACACAACATAACACAACATACCACAACAAATCACAACATGACATACCTCAGCATACCACAATACATTACAACACAGCATACCACAACACAGCATACCACAACACAACATAACAACACAACATACCACAACATACCATAATAAAACAGACAACAACATACCACAACACAACACACCACAACAAAACATACCACAATAAAACAAACAACATACCACAATACAACATACCACAACACAACAGAGGATTGTACTGCTGGTATATTATACAACAGAACAGAGGAATATACTTCTGGTATAGTACACAACAGAAGAGAGGGATATACTTCTGGTATATTATACAACAGAACAGAGAAATGTACTTCTGGTATAGTACACAACAGAACAGAGTAGAGCAGGTTTACAGCAGGTCTGGCCTGCCTAGAGACTGTACTGTACAGTTGAGAGAGAGAGTTATGTTGTGATCTCTCCAGGCTAGATGAGATACTGCCCCCTGCTGTTAGCTCCGTCCTCCTACATCACTGCTGCCTACTGCCGCGTCAGCCCCGCCAGGGGTCCTGTCCACTCTATACTGGCTTATAGCTGTGTCCTCAAGTCACCACACCGACCTCTGGTATAAAGCACATGGACTGTTTCACTGTTATCGAACTAGAGTAATCACCAGTTAAAAGGAGAATATTGGTTGTTTTTTATATGACATAATAACAGAGTGGGATATACATTTCAAAGCGGAAGATGTCTCGAATTAGCAGTGTTATTGAGGTAGAAGGATACGTTTTTATAGTATCACATATAATTATAATAATAAAAAGTATTGGATTCATTCATTAATAAGTATTGTTACTATTATAATGTAAATATAATATATAATTCGCGTTAAATAATAACAATAATATTTACTGATAATAATAATAATAACAATAACAATAATAACAATTATGTATTTAAATTACGCTGGGTGTAAATGCTAAATATACTGTTAATTTATGCACACTGAATAATGTATATATGGATGTATATAATGAATACAGATTAAAGGAATGTTAATTAGGTGTATGGCACAGCACACTTGACTGAAAACAACGCATTTCAAATGACATTGTGGTGTATATAGCTTTGTGTAGGCTAACTGTACAACAATGTATTAGATGGCTCTCAGTTGAAGTGACATTGTGGTCAAAAGTACAGAAGTGGGACTGTGATTGAAGACTGGAGGGAGAATTTTGAGTTTCAGGACAGATTTAGGACTGGACAGAGGCTTTGCCATTTTGTCGATTATTGAAAAGTTTCAGTTGGTAAATGATTGCTTAATTTAATCTAAGCTGTATTGTACTCAAAAAGTACCGTACACTATGAGAATCATATCACTTTAGTCTCACCATAACTGGTATTTTGTTGTGACAAATGAATGATGGTGATGATCCCATTATTTAGCCTCCAAATACCATTCATCAGTTTTTAAACATGAAACTGTCCTTGTTGATTGTGATCTACATATGGCCTCGACATGTATCCACGTCCAAACAGACGTCTCAAAAAGAAACCGGAAATCACTGAAATAATAGTGTAGTTCGTTGTTGACTTGAGGACCTGGAGAGACCAGCCAAGGGGGAGCAGAGCCTGGTGATCAACCCCAATATGGACTGGTGTCCGACGAGCTGGAGGAATGGGTTACACCTCCCTTAGGCCGACCGGCGCACTGCACACACACACACACACACACACACACAGAGAGAGAGAGACAGGCACACACACACACAGAGACAGGCACACACACACACAGAGAGAGACAGGCACACAGACACAGACATACACACAGAGAGAGAGAGAGAGAGAGACAGGCACACAGACACAGACACACACACAGAGAGAGAGAGACAGAGACAGGCACACAGACACAGAGAGAGACAGGCACACAGACACACTCGGTGCTATATCTGAACCCCATCTTCTAATACTCCACTTGACGCAATTATCAACTGCAAGTTGACAAGGAAGAAAATCCTGGATAATAGTAAATATCACTCTAATAAAAAATTATGTTCAGTCACTGAATATTTTTTTTTTGTTGATTTCAGTTGACAAGAAGTTTGCGCAATAAATACTGCCTGGATGTTTCCTCAATTACCTCACTACTTTGCATTGAGAAAAGAAACGTTATTGTGATAAAAAAAAGTAAATTTCCCCCAAAATGCGCAGCTGCAGCAGACTAAAGAACATCGTGCCAGTGAATGTGTTCCCAGTCCACTGTCCTCTCCGTGTTGTTCCAGCCACGGCTCCATTTCACAGCGAGAGGGCGGGGATTGAATATTCAGATCCGCTGAGTGACAGCTCGGCTTTTCCACGGGCTCCTTCCTCCAACTCCTCACATCAGAGTTCAGGCTACTAAAAACATCGGACGCTAGGGGATCGACACGTCGCCTGCCTCTATGTGCAGGGCTCTTTACTGATCTTTTTTTTTGTTGGGGGGGGGTCGCTTTTTAATTATTTTAATTTTTAATTGTCTGAAGATCCGTTTAGTGAGCTCATTATTCTACAGAAGTAAACATTTTCCGTGCTTTCCTCTTTGGAATCAGCAGCAACAGACCCTCAGTGAGGCATGTCTTACCCCCAGGGTTACCTCTACCAGCCGCCGGGCTCCTTGGCTCTCTACTCCTGCCCGGCTTACGGGGCTTCAGCCCTGGCGGCCCCGAGGAGCGACGACTTGGCCAGGTCGTCCAGTGGATCAGCGTTTAGTCCTTACCCCGGATCAGCTGCTGCCTTCACGGCTTCCGCCAGCGGCTTCTCCAGCCCAATGACATACTCCACAGACCCTGCCACGGGATTCCCTTCCTACATGGTAAATACTCTACTTCCACTTATTCGTATTAGACAAGTTGTGTCAGTATGCAAACAGGAGGGACAGCCTGGTCGAAAATAATTAGCTGTAATTGTGGCGTTTAGTAGCCAGTATTTGCGTGCAGCGTGCAGAGAGCTGCCGTTTCAGAGTGGCTCTAATGGGTTGTACAGTTCAGGGTGAAATGGATGAGATCCTTTACCCCGTTATCTATTACAACACTGTTCGGAGAAACGACTGCATTTATCAGAACGATACATCATCAACTGGTACATTATATTGTCTATCGTGTGTGAAAGTTGTAGGTTATTTATTGATAAATGGAATATTGTATTTCTTCTTAGTGCCAATAGGATGTGAGTTTTCGTAGGCCCGTGATTAACACAGTGCATGGCTAACTGAGTGAACTTCATTTAGGGAAAAATACCCCCCATAAAGAATAATACGATGTAATCCAACGGCCTTCATTGGAATTAGCCTGTATCCTAATATCATATCCTTCCAATGGGAAATCAAATATAGGAAGTTTGTTCTCCATTTTGACAGTCACAAACTATATGCAATTTAAATTCTTGGAATGTATATTAAATTAAATAAGCGAAATTTGAACATGAAAAGAGGAATTACAATGCTAATGATGTGGGGCACATACACTGGGAAGTTAATTGGATTTGTGATGCTGTAAAGCAATGATATGCTAACACATCTCTCTCTCTCTCTCTCTGACAACACAACTAATCTAGCTAAAGAAAAGCAGGAAGTTAGGCGGTGATTACTGGAAATTAGTGCAATTACGATGCATCATTTATCATTTATTTAGCATTATGCAATGCGATTAATCAAACCGATAATGATCCGGGTAATATAACCATTATATCGGCCCGACTCACAATACACACTAAGTTAACTCTCAATACACACAACCACAATACACAACCTGTTGTATTTAGTTATGTTTTTACATTTTTCAATATTTATTACCAAAATTATAAATTATAACAAAAAAATACTTTGATAATCATTTTTCCTTTCCAGAGCTCTCCTTACGACGCGCAGGGCATGGCGGGGGCGCTCAGCTACCACCCCTACGGTAGCCCGGGATACCCCTACCAGCTCAACGACCCGGCCTACCGCAAGAACGCGACCCGAGACGCCACCACCACCCTGAAGGCCTGGCTACAGGAGCACAGGAAGAACCCTTACCCCACTAAGGGAGAGAAGATCATGTTGGCCATCATTACTAAGATGACCCTGACGCAGGTGTCCACCTGGTTCGCCAACGCCAGGAGGAGGTTGAAGAAGGAGAACAAGATGACGTGGGCTCCGCGGAATAAGAGTGAGGATGAGGACGATGGAGACGGAGAGAGGAATGATGACCGCTTGGAGAAAAATCTGGACAACAGCGAGACGTCCGCGGAGGATGAAGGTAAAACCACGAGACCCAGCCCATGACCCAGTTAACAGCGCGAGCTGCACGGTGCCTTTTTTTATTGACAGTTATCCACAGATAATTACCGACATGTCTACAGAGACTAGGCGACACATTTCAGTTGGAAGGCATAAAACTGAACGTGTTCTAGTTATTATTATTATTATTAACAATAATAATAGTAATCCTAATAATGTCGAATCCCATGGTTATTATATGGTAATTACTTCGTCTTAATGTCTTTTGTTTGTTTGTTTGTTGCAGGTATCAGTTTGCAGGTTGACACCCTCACAGACCATTCTTGTTCCGCGGAGTCTGATGGGGATAAAGTGAGCTGTCGGGTCGGGGACCTGGTCTGTGAGTCTGGATCAGATAGTAAGGACAAATGTGATGATGATGATGATGATGATGATCACGAACTGGAGAATGGGGAACGACACCGAAGCCTGTCACCTAAACCCGTGACATCATCACCACTTGCAGGGCTCGAGGCCTCGGTCTTAAACCATCACCACCGGGAAAACAACAACAAATCGTGTCTTGACAGCCGAATCTCAGGTCCTCACAATCAAGCCGTCAAACCCAAACTGTGGTCGTTAGCTGAGATCGCTACTTCAGACCCGAAGCAGCAGCAGCAGCATCACCCGGGGCAGACTTGTCCATCTCTCGGTCTTCTAACCTCCACCTCCTGTACCCCCTCGCCGGCCGTCCCTGGCGCTGTGTACTCCGCCTCTTCCATCCTAGGACGACCCATCTACTACACGTCTCCGTTTTACAGTAATTACACAAACTATGGTAACTTCAGCCCGCTGCAGGGTCAAGGGATTCTGCAATATAACGACGGACTCACACAGACTGCTACTGAGGTCAACACCATGCATAAACACACCACTGACTCTCTGCTTAAAACTAACTCTAACCACGTCGAACAACAGTTCAGACCCTCACATTTATACTCTAAGAAAGGTACGTAACATGCAATTATAGTTTCAAAAATATTGACTTTTATTTTATGCATTTTAAATTCACTTCATTGGCCTTTTGACTGAATAAGTGATGTATTGAAAGAACAGCCACCCTTTTGTCCGTAGCAGAAGGCTTATGAAGGCCTCGGTGTAATCAGTGCTGGTGTTGGCCTGAGTTGGTGGGAGCTGTAATATCAGCCTGTGTGTCAGACTGTCTCTCAGGGCAATAAAGCAAAGACATGTTGTCTTCTCAGAGGTTGTATTAAACAGAACGGATTGAGACCTGCTCACACAGGAGGAACGCAGCATTACTAAACAGAACGGATTGAGACCTGCTCACACAGGAGGAACGCAGCATTACTTAAAAACAAGTTCCCCCCCAAAAAATATCACTTTAGTTGGATTGGTTATTATGGACTACAAAATGATGGTGTTTTATAATTGGTTACACATGAATTAGATACCATCATGTTTTATTTTAACAACAGTTGTGTAATTTTTTATTATAGTATCAGTGACTGGTGGGCCACTCTGTTATTTAAGACCTTTACCTCTGCAACTTCTGCTCTTCCTTAATACAACCTGGGAAGGACTTTAGGACCATCTCTGTGGGCTAAAGGTGAGGTTCTAAAGGTCATGTTGTGGCTCTGATTCAGGTTTATAGGTTGGTGTCACAATTGCTTTGACTAAAGCCCCCAAGCCATCACCCTTGGACCCTGGTCTTAACACTAACCTAACTAACCTTTCTCTAAAGGGGAGAGAGCTGCATCTTGCTCCTCAGACAAGACGCCTGGCCTGCAGCACTACAGCTGTTCTCCTCAGAGACAGGCCCGAAGGATTAATTAAACCTGATTCAGGGTTGGGGGATGAATTAACCCTGACTTATTCTATCATTTCACTTTCGTTTTCATGAGATGTGCGTTGACTGGCTCAGTAAATGTCCCGGCTGTGTGTGATGATTTTGGAAGACGTTATTTCTCAGGATGCATCTGCTTCATTGCCACGGTATATTATACTTTATATGAAGATAATATTAGGTATATTATACTTTATATGAAGATAATATTAGGTATATTATACTTTATATGAAGATAATATTAGGTATATTATACTTTATATGAATATAATATTAGGTATATTATACTTTATATGAATATAATATTAGATATATTATACTTTATATGAAGATAATATTAGGTATACTATACTTTATATGAAGATAATATTAGGTATATTATACTTTATATGAAGATAATATTAGGTATATTATACTTTATATGAAGACCATATTAGGTATATTATACTTTATGTGAAGATAATATTAGGTATACTATACTTTATATGAAGATAATATTAGGTATATTATACTTTATATGAAGATAATATTAGGTATACTATACTTTATGTGAAGACAATATTAGGTATATTATACTTTATATGAAGATAATATTAGGTATATTATACTTTATGTGATGACAATGTTAGGTATACTATACTTTATGTGAATATAATATTAGGTATACTATACTTTATGTGAAGTCAATGTTAGGTATACCATACTTTATGTGAATATAATATTAGGTATATTATACTTTATGTGAAGATAATATAAGGCCTTCTGTATCTTATTTGTAAAGTATGTATGAGGTCTGGAGATGGGACTGATGAACTTGAGGAAGTGGAATACATTTGATATTTATTTTTTTAATGATGGAAAATGCTGCCTATAATTTATGCAAGTTGTATTGCAATGGACACTGAACATTGTTTTGTAAATACATTATTCCCGTTTTTATTTGAAACGCATTTGAAAGTTACACAATCTTGTTAACAAGAGTACTTTTACTAATTTATATCTTATTGTAAATTAAACGCGCTAGTGTGTTGTACTGGCGAGTTAGTGCTATTTATTATTCAAAGGAAAAAACAAATTAAAATGTTTTCCTCTGTATTTCAATCTGCTTTCATTTTTTTTTCCTTCATCTCCTTTATATTGTCGCATGAAAATGTATTTCTCTTTGGTTAGGCTACTGCTTTTAGAAATGGAATTATTAATCAAGTGTAAACGATAAGACTTTTGGGAATGGCATAGCCTGTATTAATTGATATGTTGGTTTGAAACAGCACAGTCGAGAGAAGCTTACCACCTATCCGTTTTCTAAAGAGCCTTTTCACGCCATTCTTATAGGCGTTTAGCTCCATCCGGGGACTACTCGTGACCTTGGTTGGGATAAATGATATGCTTATTATAAATGATATACTTATCATTATATAAATGATATACTTTATATCCGTGGCTGTCAGGGGGTTTATTTTTCAGTGTGATTAATCCGGCTCTAGGAGCAGTATGATGAGTTCCCAGCGGGGTGATCCCCCCCTGGCCCAGCCTCAGTCAGTCTGCCGGTCAGTCGGTCTTCTTTACGGGCCGATATTAAACCATCCATAAAGCGGTGTCTAAACAGCCAGCCGCCAGCTCCAATGGCCTGTCTCATACACTTATCCGACAGGCTGTACCTCGCTGATCTTCCTTTCATCTGATTATTTGTTTTTATTTGGCGAAGGGAATTATTATTATTATTATTATTATTATTATTAGTCTACTAATGCTTTATTTAGGCTATGTGCATAACTTCCAGAATACGAATTGCAACCTGTTTGCCTCATCTGAATAGGAGGAAAATTATAAAATATTTTCAAAGATAGAATATACGTTCTGTTGTTGTAACAATTGGAACACTTTCATAAACACTTGAATGTGAGCGACAATGACATATGTGTGATACAAATTAAAATTAAAAAGCAATGAATTGGTAGGCCTATTGTTTCATCGCGTCCTTCAGGCTAACGAAATATGTTTTTCAAAGCGCAGCACCAACATTTAAATATCTGTAACATTGTGTGTTTAGACAGCTTTTCTCTCTCAGAGCTTTACGGAATTTCCTACATTTCTGTCTGGGTTATTCCTTCACCAGTCCTCTGAGAGGTGGTGAGAGAGCTGGACGTTCTTCATGACTTCTGAGGTGAATGTTATTCAGTCTCTTGGGACGCCACTTCACCTATAAAGTTTTCCTTTCCGCCTCAACTTCCTAATATCTGTCCCGGTGTGTGTAGACCTATTGGGGAGTCAGGCAGCCTCTCTCTCTCCCCTAGATCTCACAACCCCTCTCTCTCTCTCTCTCTCTCGCTCTCTCTCTCTCTCTCTCTCTCCCCCGCTCTCTCTCTCTCTCTCTCTCCCTCTAGATCTCACAACCCCTCTCTCTCGCTCTCTCTCTCTCTCCCCCGCTCTCTCTCTCTCTCTCTCCCTCTAGATCTCACAACCTCTCTCTCTCTCTCTCTCTCTCTCTCTCTCTCTCTCTCTCTCCCTCTAGATCTCACAACCCCTCTCTCTCTCTCTCTCTCTCTCTCTCTACCAGACCATTCTCTCTCTCTCTCCCCCCCTCCCCTCTCTCACTTTCTCTCTCTAGTCGCTTTACTTTCATTAGGGCTGATTTATTGAAATGCAGACTTAATGTGAGGTGGGCTCCCCGGGGATCTCACTGTTGTCAAATAGACCCAGAGGCGCTTTTCTTTCCACGCAGAGAGGCTCTGAGCTGCCTTCCACCGAGGCCTGCTCTGCTCCTATCCACGGCCTCTCTCTACCTCTCTCTCACAGCCTCTCTCTTTCTGCTCCCTTCAAATGTCACCATTTGTTCTCAATAAAAAATACTTTTTTGTTTCGGCTGAAGTGCAGCAGCGCCTTTGAACAGGAACAGAATTCCACCACCTCTCTGTGTGTGTTATAGCGGAATGAGGTGAAAGAGGCTCTGCACAACAAACACAGCCCGCCTGGATAATACAATTAACGGTGAATTTATGTCATGATTAATTATCAAGTCAATATTAATAATGATGTAGTCCTAGATCTTTGTTCCCTTAGAGTTTAATAACTTGACACCGGCCCGCTGGCCTCTGTATTTACAGAAAGCCTACAGCCTATGTATTCTAGACAAACTGTAGTCTACTGAACAGTATGATACATCTGTATCACAATAACACTTAGAGTTTGTCCTCTGAGTGGGCTATACATATGAATGAGTCGTAAGAGCTGGTTTGGGTGACCGATGGGATGAAGGTATATCTCAGAACATCTCCGTAGCATGAATCAAATAAGCAGTTCATTTGTAGATAATTCATTATCTATATGCCTACGTTATCCTATACAACGCGTCGTTTCCCACCACATTTTAATCTCTGGCGCACACCTGCTCTTCCTTATAACAGCGTCAAGTTTATCCTGCGTGTAGAACGCGTTATTATAGCCATTTATAATAAATAAATATTCACTGCACTTACTCAAATTAAGATGACAGCCTATGTGTTGAATCTTTTAATAACATTATTAGCAGTTAGGTGGGTTATGGTTACAATAAAGATACTTCTAAACGTCTGATTTAACATGTTGTCTATAAAGAGTCGTTCTATGAGGGTCCATATGTTTCGTAGTTGTCGCTTTCCTCTAGTGTCAAACTGGTAAACGCTGTTTTCAACGCCTTAACCAAGTCTTTATGGATTACCATTGGTTATGAATATGTCACTTATGTGACGCAGACAATATGATATTACCATTATTGGACTAGGAAATATATTAGGTAGACTAATCTTTATAGTGTCTGTGTCTATTACCATGTCAAAGCTGTTAATAAGTGATAAACAAAAAAAAAGCATGTTTCCTTCATGACATAACTACTCTGGTCCTTTTCTAAATGTAACAGATCATTCTCACTGGTTTAATTGACCATTAAGGTCGCGTCGTAAATACCGTTGATTTGGAAAAGGAAAAGAGAATTATGAACAAATCCAATACAGATGTGTAGAAAACAACACATCAAAGTGGTGTCGACCTTTCCGAGTCAGACCAAGGCCCGTCCACCCATAAAGGTGTCGGGAGAGATGTTCTCTGCTCGCTCTGATCAAGGACCGGGACCGGGAATGAATGTCAAACTCTGATGTTTGTCCGTACCAGGATCTAAATAACGTCATTAGAGGGCTCTCGCTGAGCTTCCACTATTTAATTGACAGTTGTGGTTTATGACGGGAGAGTTTAAGAGTAACACTGTGAGAGAGAGACACTGTTCATCTGAAAAACCTCTGTCTACAGCACTGGGTTACCAGGCCTACACTATTGTAGGGAAACTAACACATGTCTGTCTACAGCACTGGGCTACCAGGCCTACACTATTGTAGGGAAACTAACACATGTCTGTCTACAGCACTGGGCTACCAGGCCTACACTATTGTAGGGAAACTAACACATGTCTGTCTACAGCACTGGGTTACCAGGCCTACACTATTGTAGGGAAACTAACACATGTCTGTCTACAGCACTGGGCTACCAGGCCTACACTATTGTAGGGAAACTAACACATGTCTGTCTACAGCACTGGGCTACCAGGCCTACACTATTGTAGGGAAACTAACACATGGGAATGGCTCAATGGTGTACTGTGGATTTAGGTGGAGCTATGTGGTCTATGTAAGTGTTGCAGCTAGGAGATTAGCTAGGTGATGGAGCTATGTGGTCTATGTAAGTGTTGTAGCTAGGAGGTTAGCTAGGTGGTGGTGGAGCTATGTGGTCTATGTAAGCGTTGTAGCTAGGAGGTTAGCTAGGTGGTGGAGCTAGGAGGTTAGCTAGGTGGTGGAGCTAGGAGGTTAGCTAGGTGGTGGTGGAGCTATGTGGTCTATGTAAGTGTTGTAGCTAGGAGGTTAGCTAGGTGGTGGTGGAGCTATGTGGTCTATGTAAGTGTTGTAGCTAGGAGGTTAGCTAGGTGATGGAGCTAGGAGATTAGCTAGGTGGTGGAGCTAGGTGGTCTATGTAAGTGTTGTAGCTAGGAGGTTAGCTAGGTGGTGGTGGAGCTATGTGGTCTATGTAAGTGTTGTAGCTAAGTGGTTAGCTAGGTGGTGGAGCTAGGAGGTTAGCTAGGTGGTGGAGTTATGTGGTCTATGTAAGTGTTGTAGCTAGGTGGTTAGCTAGGTGGTGGAGCTAGGAGGTTAGCTAGGTGGTGGAGCTATGTGGTCTATGTAAGTGTTGTAGCTAGGAGGTTAGCTAGGTGGTGGAGCTAGGAGGTTAGCTAGGTGGTGGTGGAGCTATGTGGTCTATGTAAGTTTTGTAGCTAGGAGGTTAGCTAGGTGGTGGAGCTAAGAGATTAGCTAGGTGGTGGTGGAGCTATGTGGTCTATGTAAGTGTTGTAGCTAGGAGGTTAGCTAGGTGGTGGAGCTAGGAGGTTAGCTAGGTGCTGTAGCTAGGAGGTTAGCTAGGTGATGGAGCTATGTGGTCTATGTAAGTGTTGTAGCTAGGAGGTTAGCTAGGTGGTGGTGGAGTTATGTGGTCTATGTAAGTGTTGTAGCTAGGAGGTTAGCTAGGTGGTGGTGGAGCTAGGAGGTTAGCTAGGTGGTGGAGCTGTGTGGTCTATGTAAGTGTTGTAGCTAGGAGGTTAGCTAGGTGGTGGTGGAGCTAGGTGGTCTATGTAAGTGTTGTAGCTAGGAGGTTAGCTAGGTGGTGGAGCTAGGAGGTTAGCTAGGTGGTGGTGGAGCTAGGTGGTCTATGTAAGTGTTGTAGCTAGGAGGTTAGCTAGGTGGTGGAGCTAGGAGGTTAGCTAGGTGGTGGTGGAGCTATGTGGTCTATGTAAGTGTTGTAGCTAGGAGGTTAGCTAGGTGGTGGAGCTAGGAGGTTAGCTAGGTGGTGGTGGAGCTATGTGGTCTATGTAAGTGTTGTAGCTAGGAGGTTAGCTAGGTGGTGGAGCTATGTGGTCTATGTAAGTGTTGTAGCTAGGAGGTTAGCTAGGTGGTGGAGCTAGGAGGTTAGCTAGGTGGTGGTGGAGCTAGGTGGTCTATGTAAGTGTTGTAGCTAGGAGGTTAGCTAGGTGGTGGAGCTAGGAGGTTAGCTAGGTGGTGGTGGAGCTAGGTGGTCTATGTAAGTTTTGTAGCTAGGAGGTTAGCTAGGTGGTGGAGCTAGGAGGTTAGCTAGGTGGTGGTGGAGCTAGGAGGTTAGCTAGGTGGTGGAGCTAGGAGGTTAGCTAGGTGGTGGAGCTAGGAGGTTAGCTAGGTGGTGGTGGAGCTAGGTGGTCTATGTAAGTGTTGTAGCTAGGAGGTTAGCTAGGTGGTGGTGGAGCTATGTGGTCTATGTAAGTGTTGTAGCTAGGAGGTTAGCTAGGTGGTGGTGGAGCTAGGTGGTCTATGTAAGTGTTGTAGCTAGGAGGTTAGCTAGGTGGTGGAGCTAGGAGGTTAGCTAGGGGGTGGTGGAGCTATGTGGTCTATGTAAGTGTTGTAGCTAGGAAGTTAGCTAGGTGGTGGAGCTAGGAGGTTAGCTAGGTGGTGGAGCTAGGAGGTTAGCTAGGTGGTGGTGGAGCTATGTGGTCTATTTAAGTGTTGTAGCTAGGTATAGCTAAGTGTAGCTTGGTGGAACTAGGGGGTGTAGCTAGGAGGTTAGATAGGTGCAGCTTGATGGAACAAGGTGGTGTAGCTAGGAGCAGTAGATAGGTTAAGCTAGGTGAAGCTTGTTGGCAGAGCTAGGTGGTGGAGCTAGGTGGAGGTGGAGCTAGGTGGAGCAAGTTGGTGGAGCTAGGTAGAGAAAGGAGGAGCTAGGTGGTGGAGCTAGGTGGAGCAAGGAGGAGCTAGGTGGTGGAGCTAGGTGGAGCAAGGAGGAACTAGGTGTAGCTAGGTAGTGTAACTAGGTGGATCTAGGTGGTGGAGCTAGGTGGAGGTGGAACAAGGTGGTGGAGCTAGGTGGAGCAAGGAGGAGCTAGGTGGTGGAGCAAGGAGGATCTAGGTGGTGGAGCAAGGAGGAGCTAGGTGGTGGAGCTAGGTGGTGGAGCTAGGTGGATCTAGGTGGTGGAGCTAGGTTGTGTAGCTAGTTGAAGCTAGGTTTTGGAGGATAAGTGTAGCTAGGTGGTGGATCTAGGTGGATCTAGGTGGTGGAGCTAGGTGGATCTAGGTGGTGGAGCTAGGTGGAGCTAGGAGGAGCTAGGAGGAGCAAGGTGGAGCTAAGAGGAGCTAGGTGGTGGAGCTAGGTGTAGCTAGTTGGAGTTAGGTTTTGGAGCTAAGTGTAGCTAGGTGGTGTAGCTAGGTGGAGCAAGGAGGAGCTAGGTAGTGGAGCTAGTTGGATCTTGGTTTTGGAGCTAAGTGGAGCTAGGTGGTGGAGCTAGGTTTTGGAGCTAAGTGTAGCTAGGTGGTGGAGCTAGGTTTTGGAGCTAAGTGTAGCTAGGTGGTGGAGCTAGGTTTTGGAGCTAAGTGTAGCTAGGTGGTGGAGCTAAGTGTAGCTAGGTGGTAGAGCTATGTGGATCTAGGAGGTGTAGCTAGGCGTAGCTAGGTGGAGCTAGGTTGTGTAGTTAGGTGTAACTAGGTGGTGTAGCTAGGTGTATATATATAAATACCCTTTACTGGAACCAAGAGGCCTTGCCCGATCCAGCATTATTCCTCCTCCTTTGGGGCAGATATCGTTTCCTGGCATCCGCCAAACCCAGATTCGTATGTCGGACTGCCAGATGGTGAAGCGTGATTCATCACTCCAGAGAAAACGTTTCCACTGCTCCAGAGTCCAATGGTGGTGAGCTTTACACCACACCAGTCAATGCATTGGCATTGCACATTATGATCTTAGGCTTGTGTACAGCTGCTCTGCCATTATTAGCCCAGAATGTTTTTGGTGTTATTACATACAGCCGGAAATAGCTTAGGGATATCAGAGCGGCGGTAACTCACCAGCATTACGACCAGGAATATGACTTTCCCAAATTGGATCCTTTGCTCGTATCCCCCAAAGCAATTGAACTTATCCCAGAGTTTTCTTCCAGATGCCGTGGCGGAGAAGAGGTATTCGGAGTGGACTTCGAGTCTGACTCAGGAGGCGTGCACTCCATCCACCACTTCCGAGTATATTACTCGCTAATGTTCAGTCCCTGGACAGTAAAGTAGATGAGCTCAGGGCGAGGATCTCCTTCCAGAGAGACGTCAGGGGCTGCAATGTACTCTGTTTCACGGAATGATGGCTCTCCAAACATGTCCCCATCCATACATTCAGCTGGGTTCTCAGTACATCGCGCAGACAGAAATAAAGAAGTCCCTGGGATGAAGAAAGATGGAGGTGTATGTTTCATGATTAACAACTCATAACGTATAGGAACTCAAGTCCTTTTGTTCACCTGTCCTCGAATATCTCACAATCAAATGTTGACCGTATTACCTCCCAAGAGAATTCTCTTCAGTTACAGTCACAGCTGTGTATATTCCGCCTCAAACCGATACCACGTCGGCCCTCAAGGAACTACACTGGAGTTCATGCAAACTGGAACCACATATCCTGAGGCCACATTTATTGTAGCTGGGGACTTTAACAAAGCAAATCTGAGGAAAACACTACTGAAGTTTTATCAACACATTGCCTGTAGTACTTGCACTTCAAAGACTCTCTAACACTTTTACTCTCCCTTCCTGGATGGCTACAAGGCCCTCCCCCGCCTTACCTTTGGCAAATCATATCATGACTCCATTCTGCTACTCCCTTCCTATAGGCAGAAGCTCAAACAGGAACTACCCGTGCTAAGGTCTATTCAACGCTGGTCTGACCAATAGGAATCCATGCTTCAAGATTGTTTTGATCGTGTGGGCTAGGATATACTTTGGGTTTCCTCTGAGAATAATATTGACGTATACACTGACACGGTGACTGAGTTCATCAGGAAGTTAATAGAGGATGTTGTCCCTACTGTGACTATTAAAAGCTACCCAAACTAAAAACCTTGGATAGATGGCAGCGTTCGCATAAAACTGAAAGCGCGAACCATCATATTTAACCACGGCAAGGTGACTGGGAATATGCAGTATGGTTGAATACAAACAGTGCAGTTACTCCCTCCGTAAGGCAATCAAACAGGCAAAGCGTCAGTACAGAGACAAAGTGGAGTCACAATTCAACAGCTCAGACACGAGACACATGTGGCAGGGACTCCTGACAATCACGGATTACAAAGAGAAAACCAGCCACGTCGCGGACACCGATGTCTTGCTCCCGGACAAGCTAAAAACCTTCTTCACCCTCTTTGAGGATAACACAGTGCCACCAATGCGGATAGATAATGTATGGACACTCTTCTGATAGATAATGTATGGATTCTATTCTGATAGATCATGTATGGACCCTCTTCAGATAGATAATGTATAGATCATCTCTATATAGATAATGTATGGTTCCTCTTCAGATAGATAATGTATGGATTCTATTCTGATAGATCATGTATGAATCCTCTTCAGATAGATAATGTATGGATCCTCTTCAGATAGATAATGTATGGATCTTCTTCAGATAGATAATGTATGGATCTTCTTCAGATAGATAATGTATGGATCTTCTTCAGATAGATAATGTATGGATCTTCTTTAGATAGATCATGTATGAATCCTCTTCAGATAGATAATGTATGGATCCTCTTCAGATAGATAATGTATAGATCATCTCTATATAGATCATGTATGGTTCCTCTTCAGATAGATAATGTATCCATATTCCTCATTGTGTGGTAGTGCATTCCTCCTCATAATGTATGAATCCTCTTCAGATAGATAATGTATGGATCCTCTTTAGATAGATAATGAATGGGTCCTCTTCAGATAGATAATGTATGCATATTCCTCATTGTGTGGCAGTGCATTCCTCCTCATAATGTATGCCTCATCCACAGCGTTCTCAGTGTAAAGTTTAAAGTGACAACTGTGACCTCCATCTCACGTCAGGTTCTGAGAATGGATTTAAACTAATTAATTTCTCACTCACTGGAACAGCTCTGTGCTCTATTGTACTGTGGAAATATGAAACGGTACAAGAGTCTCCTTTCTCTTAACGTGAGCTTAGCCAAGTCATTAGAAATACATACAAGTGAAAATATATCCTGAGAGGACTTTGAAGACGGTGTCAATCTAGACGAATGAAATGTAGTAAACTGGGTTGTTATAGCTGACAGGCCTTCTGAGCAGACAATGGCTGTGTCCCACATGGCACCCCGTTCCCTACGTAGTGCACTACTTTGGGGGTGTTCAGAGAAAGCAAAATCAGTGCACTATGTAGGGAATAGGGTGTTTATTTTTGGACCGTAGTCAATACAACTCCCTGGCACCATTAAAACTAAGGGGAGAATAGTAAGAGAGAACTGTCACATTGAATATATAGCTGCTCTACTAAGGACAATACAGAGAAATCACTTCATACATCTTCTTGTCAAATGAATGGCCTCTCTGCTACTGTAGATGGTACTGATCTCTGTCAGTCAGGGATGCTGGAGTGACAGGATTTAACCACAGCTGGGTAATGTTCTATTGATATATTTACGAACCTCTTAATTTAAAGAAAAAGGCTGTGATTATTATTATATTATTTGAAAATGAATTACTGAACATCTCCACTTAATGTACTATATGGTAACAACATGGTAACAACACAAAGTATTAAACTGAAACATTATGGTAACAAAATACTGTATTACACAGAAACAACATGGTAACAATATACTGCATTACACAGAAACATTCTGGTAACAATATACTGTATTACACAGAAACAACATGGTAACAAAATACTGCATTACACAGAAACAACATGGTAACAAGATATTGTATTACACAGAAACATTCTGGTAACAACATACTGTATTACACAGAAACATTCTGGTAACAACATACTGTATTACACAGAAACATTATGGTAACAATATACTGTATTACACAGAAACAACATCGTAACAACATACTGTATTACACAGAAACATTCTGGTAACAACATACTGTATTACACAGAAACATTCTGGTAACATACTGTATTACACAGAAACATTCTGGTAACAACATACTGTATTACACAGAAACATTCTGGTAACAACATACTGTATTACACAGAAACATTCTGATAACAACATTCTGTATTACACAGAAACAACATGGTAACAACATACTGTATTACACAGAAACATTCTGGTAACACAACACAGCCAAAGACTGTTAACAGTTTCATACTGATCTCTCATCAGAACGTAGGAACAGAGACAGACAGTAGGGCCTTAATGGTTATGAGAGGTGAGAGGAGTTCTCAGAGGACTCTGTCTTATGGCCCTGCTGTCTCCCTGCATCCAGCCAGGCAACTGGCCATGTCTGACATGATGTGATTAGGTGTAAATGAAAGCTTTATTCACTGTCACTGGAGGATTATCTGAACTGCTTTAGAAAGCCCTTTTTTCTAGACCACCACTTTCAGTCCTTCCTCAGCTGGTATCATCAGTTACAACCAGTAGAGCCCCACCTGTTTTCAGACTCACATTTTTAGCAAAAAATAAATGAATAATAAAAATAAATAAAATAAATAAATAAATATATATATATATATATATATATATATATATAAAATTTGGGGGGCTTGCCTGTTTTGCATGTTATTTTGGCATTAATACGAGTCACGTATCAGTTTGCAAACAATGTAAAAAAACAAACAATATGTCATTGAGTTAATAAAGCCACATACATACATGGTCTCTTTTGTGTTTTGTTGAGTAAAGCAGATCCAAAATGCAGGTGTTTCAGCCCAGCTCAGCGCTTTCTGTGCAGAAAATAGGAGCGCTGCGCCGTGATTGGCTCAGGGTTCTGTCACTCACGGGAAACTACATCACCAGTCCTTAGTAATGGTAGACATCGAACATTCTAGCCCTCTGGGTCCTGCCATATACTGCAGTTACGTTAGTAGTGCCCTTCCAAGAAGGCTCAAGGTCATTGGCCACAGATAAAATGACTTCAAATCACGTGATATGTACATTAGCTTTGATTGGACTGATCATGTCAAAATCTTACTTTCAATATCTTAGCTAGCATTCATCATCATGAATCAAGTCGACAATCTACTGGCAAGTCCTTTTTAATCCTTGTCATATGAAGAGAAATTATAGATAAAACGTATCGGTGCTCGTCGGCCAGTGGACATAAACATTACACAACAAGTTGGAAATCGCAAATTCAACAATGAGTGGTTGGAAGGAATCGGTGACAGTGGCTAACTGCAAGCATTGCAACTGGGAAGTCGGGAATAAACGAGCTCAGACTGGGAAAATACGTTTTGAACGGTCATCCAACTCAGAATTGTAAATCTTTCTCTTTCTTTGATGACATAATTTGGCCACGAAGGACCGCCGTGCCACCTTCCTGTTCAAGTGAGCACATCACAACAAGGTGAGTCCAAAATGTCTTATATGCAGCTGCATAAATGATGTAATGTTCCAGGGAGAGATGTATAGCGTAGCTAAGAAAGTAATACTAAGTGTATGCTGTGTAGTAAGCTGTTAGCAGCCCATGTGCCTCACCATAATAATTTGGTATATTTTCACCTCTTAATTGCACCTAACGTTACTGTTCTGACTCAGTGGTGCACATGTAGGCTGTAACCTGCTTTTGAGAAATGTCATCATCTAATATTGAGCTTTCATTGTCTGCTTTCATTGTCTGCTTATATGCCCCCTTTATTTATCCTACGGTTCTGACTTGGTGTACAGGGAAAATACTGTAAGAGCAGCCCATGTTCTGCATTCTGTCGCTGTACATTTCAAAAGTGCTGAACACATAGTTATGTTGACTACGTCCATCTTAGCTCACTCCTTAACGTCTTAATCGAAACTATCCGCTCATCGTTCCCTTATAGCATAGTTTGTACATCTCAATTGTCAGTAGAAACTAAATTTGTTTAAGCAAGTCAGCCATATCAACTGTGTTTTTAAAAAAGGTAGTAAACGAGGCTGAATGAATTGTTTCCGCTGATAACCAGGTGTAGCAGGGGTAAGGATTCCCTCCATGGTGGTAGAAAGAAAGCTCTGCTGTTGGGACAGCTTTATGTAGGCTCTAACAGCTTTATATAGGCTCTAACAGCTTTATGTAGGCTCTAACAGCTTTATGTAGGCTCTAACAGCTTTATATAGGCTCTAACAGCTTTATGTAGAGGCTCTAACAGCGTTATGTAGGCTCTAACAGCTTTATATAGGCTCTAACAGCTTTATGTAGGCTCTAACAGCTTTATATAGTCTCTAACAGCTTTATGAAGGCTCTAACAGCTTTATATAGGCTCTAACAGCTTTATGTAGGCTCTAACAGCTTTATATAGGCTCTAACAGCTTTATATAGGCTCTAACAGCTTTATGTAGAGGCTCTAACAGCGTTATGTAGGCTCTAACAGCTTTATATAGGCTCTAACAGCTTTATGTAGGCTCTAACAGCTTTATATAGTCTCTAACAGCTTTATGAAGGCTCTAACAGCTTTATATAGGCTCTAACAGCTTTATGTAGGCTCTAACAGCTTTATATAGGCTCTAACAGTTTTATGAAGGCTCTAACAGCTTTATATAGGCTCTAACAGCTTTATGTATGCTCTAACAGCTTTATGTAGGCTCTAACAGCTTTATGAAGAGGCCATAACAGCTTTAAATAGGCTCTAACAGCTTTATGTAGACTCTAACAGCTTTATATAGGCTCTAACAGCTTTATATAGTCTCTAACAGCTTTATATAGTCTCTAACAGCTTTATATAGGCTCTAACAGCTTTATGTAGGCTCTAACAGCTTTATGTAGGCTCTAACAGCTTTATGTAGGCTCTAACAGCTTTATATAGGCCCTAACAGCTTTATGTAGAGGCTCTAACAGCTTTATGTAGACCCTAACAGCTTTATGTAGGCTCTAACAGCTTTATGTAGGCTCTAACAGCTTTATGTAGGCTCTAACAGCTTTATGTAGGCTCTAACAGCTTTATGTAGGCTCTAACAGCTTTATGTAGGCTCTAACAGCTTTATATAGGCTCTAACAGCTTTATGTATGCTCTAACAGCTTTATGTAGAGGCTCTAACAGCTTTATGTAGAGGCTCTAACAGCTTTATGTAGAGGCTCTAACAGCTTTATATAGGCTCTAACAGCTCGTGGGCACCGCTTGTCGCCATTATAGCGCAATTCATGTAGGGTTTAGTGTTGTGTTGTGTTGTGTAGTGCCTTTGCTGGCATGTATTAAATGTTTTTTTTGTTTTTATGCCGCACCAAGATTTACATGCTAAAATCGCCACTGGTTACAATGGAAATAGTGATAATTTCCGTACTTTAATGCTTTCATATCAATGTCTCGTTACAACTGGAATTATACATTTTGCACAGAATGACTGTTTCACATTTGTAAAAATGTATGTAACAATCTATTTTGCCAGACAATTCTTCTATATTCCTTAGTTTTATGAGGTAAATGCCTGGTTTTATTATTTCCGTCGTATCACTGACAGTTATGTTATAATACTGGTGAGATGCTGTACATAACCAGGACTATTCTATACCCTGCATTATGAGGTCTATTCTATACCCTGCATTATGAGGTCTATTCTATACCCTGCATTATGAGGTCTATTCTATACCCTGCATTATGAGGACTATTCTATACCCTGCATTATGAGGACTATTCTATACCCTGCATTATGAGGTCTATTCTATACCCTGCATTATGAGGACTATTCTATACCCTGCATTATGAGGACTATTCTATACCCTGCATTATGAGGACTATTCTATACCCTGCATTATGAGGACTATTGTATACCCTGCATTATGAGGTCTATTCTATACCCTGCATTATGAGGACTAGTGTTTAACATGCATTATGAGGACTATTCTATACCCTGCATTATGAGGACTATTCTATATCCTGCATTATGAGGTCTATTCTATACCCTGCATTATGAGGACTATTCTATACCCTGCATTATGAGGACTATTCTATACCCTGCATTATGAGGTCTATTCTATACCTTGCATTATGAGGTCTATTCTATACCCTGCATTATGAGGTCTATTCTATACCCTGCATTATGAGGACTATTCTATACCCTCCATTATGAGGTCTATTCTATACCCTGCATTATGAGGACTATTCTATACCCTGCATTATGAGGACTATTCTATACCCTGCATTATGAGGTCTATTCTATACCCTGCATTATGAGGACTATTCTATACCCTGCATTATGAGGACTATTCTATACCCTGCATTATGAGGACTATTCTATACCCTGCATTATGAGGTCTATTCTATACCCTGCATTATGAGGACTATTCTATACCCTGCATTATGAGGTCTATTCTATACCCTGCATTATAAGGACTATTCTATACCCTGCATTATGAGGACTATTCTATACCCTGCATTATGAGGACTATTCTATACCCTGCATTATAAGGTCTATTCTATACCCTGCATTATGAGGTCTATTCTATACCCTGCATTATGAGGTCTATTCTATACCCTGCATTATGAGGACTATTCTATACCCTGCATTATGAGGACTATTCTATACCCTGCATTATGAGGACTATTCTATACCCTGCATTATGAGGACTATTCTATACCCTGCATTATGAGGTCTATTCTATACCCTGCATTATGAGGACTATTCTATACCCTGCATTATGAGGACTATTCTATACCCTGCATTATGAGGACTATTCTATACCCTGCATTATGAGGACTATTCTATACCCTGCATTATGAGGTCTATTCTATACCCTGCATTATGAGGACTATTCTATACCCTGCATTATGAGGTCTATTCTATACCCTGCATTATAAGGACTATTCTATACCCTGCATTATGAGGACTAATCTATACCCTGCATTATGAGGACTATTCTATACCCTGCATTATAAGGTCTATTCTATACCCTGCATTATGAGGTCTATTCTATACCCTGCATTATGAGGTCTATTCTATACCCTGCATTATGAGGACTATTGTATACCCTGCATTATAAGGACTATTCTATACCCTGCATTATGAGGACTATTCTATACCCTGCATTATGAGGACTATTCTATACCCTGCATTATAAGGTCTATTCTATACCCTGCATTATGAGGTCTATTCTATACCCTGTATTATGAGGTCTATTCTATACCCTGCATTATGAGGACTATTCTATACCCTGCATTATGAGGACCCTTCTATACCCTGCATTATGAGGTCTATTCTATACCCTGCATTATGAGGACTAATCTATACCCTGCATTATGAGGTCTATTGTATACCCTGCATTATGAGGACTATTCTATACCCTGCATTATGAGGACTATTCTATACCCTGCATTATGAGGACTATTCTATACCCTGCATTATGAGGACTATTCTATACCCTGCATTATGAGGTCTATTCTATACCCTGCATTATGAGGTCTGTTCTATACCCTGCATTATGAGGACTATTCTATACCCTGCATTATGAGGTCTATTCTATACCCTGCATTATGAGGTCTATTCTATACCCTGTATTATGAGGTCTATTCTTTACCCTGCATTATGAGGACTATTCTATACCCTGCATTATGAGGTCTATTCTATACCCTGCATTATGAGGTCTATTCTATACCGTGCATTATGAGGACTATTCTATACCCTGCATTATGAGGACTATTCTATACCCTGCATTATGAGGACTATTCTATACCCTGCATTATGAGGACTATTCTATACCCTGCATTATGAGGTCTATTCTATACCCTGCATTATGAGGACTATTCTATACCCTGCATTATGAGGTCTATTCTATACCCTGCATTATAAGGACTATTCTATACCCTGCATTATGAGGACTAATCTATACCCTGCATTATGAGGACTATTCTATACCCTGCATTATAAGGTCTATTCTATACCCTGCATTATGAGGTCTATTCTATACCCTGCATTATGAGGTCTATTCTATACCCTGCATTATGAGGACTATTGTATACCCTGCATTATAAGGACTATTCTATACCCTGCATTATGAGGACTATTCTATACCCTGCATTATGAGGACTATTCTATACCCTGCATTATAAGGTCTATTCTATACCCTGCATTATGAGGTCTATTCTATACCCTGTATTATGAGGTCTATTCTATACCCTGCATTATGAGGACTATTCTATACCCTGCATTATGAGGACTATTCTATACCCTGCATTATGAGGTCTATTCTATACCCTGCATTATGAGGACTAATCTATACCCTGCATTATGAGGTCTATTGTATACCCTGCATTATGAGGACTATTCTATACCCTGCATTATGAGGACTATTCTATACCCTGCATTATGAGGACTATTCTATACCCTGCATTATGAGGTCTATTCTATACCCTGCATTATGAGGTCTGTTCTATACCCTGCATTATGAGGACTATTCTATACCCTGCATTATGAGGTCTATTCTATACCCTGCATTATGAGGTCTATTCTATACCCTGTATTATGAGGTCTATTCTTTACCCTGCATTATGAGGACTATTCTATACCCTGCATTATGAGGTCTATTCTATACCCTGCATTATGAGGTCTATTCTATACCGTGCATTATGAGGACTATTCTATACCCTGCATTATGAGGACTATTCTATACCCTGCATTATGACGTCTATTCTATACCCTGCATTATGAGGACTATTCTATACCCTGCATTATGAGGTCTATTCTATACCCTGCATTATGAGGACTATTCTATACCCTGCATTATGAGGACTATTCTATACCCTGCATTATGAGGACTATTCTATACCCTGCATTATGAGGTCTATTCTATACCCTGCATTATGAGGACTATTCTATACCCTGCATTATGAGGACTATTCTATACCCTGCATTATGAGGTCTATTCTATACCCTGCATTATAAGGTCTATTCTATACCCTGCATTATGAGGTCTATTCTATACCCTGCATTATGAGGTCTATTCTATACCCTGCATTATGAGGACTATTGTATACCCTGCATTATAAGGACTATTCTATACCCTGCATTATGAGGACTATTCTATACCCTGCATTATGAGGACTATTCTATACCCTGCATTATAAGGTCTATTCTATACCCTGCATTATGAGGTCTATTCTATACCCTGTATTATGAGGTCTATTCTATACCCTGCATTATGAGGACTATTCTATACCCTGCATTATGAGGACTATTCTATACCCTGCATTATGAGGTCTATTCTATACCCTGCATTATGAGGACTAATCTATACCCTGCATTATGAGGTCTATTGTATACCCTGCATTATGAGGACTATTCTATACCCTGCATTATGAGGACTATTCTATACCCTGCATTATGAGGACTATTCTATACCCTGCATTATGAGGTCTATTCTATACCCTGCATTATGAGGTCTGTTCTATACCCTGCATTATGAGGACTATTCTATACCCTGCATTATGAGGTCTATTCTATACCCTGCATTATGAGGTCTATTCTATACCCTGTATTATGAGGTCTATTCTTTACCCTGCATTATGAGGACTATTCTATACCCTGCATTATGAGGTCTATTCTATACCCTGCATTATGAGGTCTATTCTATACCGTGCATTATGAGGACTATTCTATACCCTGCATTATGAGGACTATTCTATACCCTGCATTATGACGTCTATTCTATACCCTGCATTATGAGGACTATTCTATACCCTGCATTATGAGGTCTATTCTATACCCTGCATTATGAGGACTATTCTATACCCTGCATTATGAGGACTATTCTATACCCTGCATTATGAGGACTATTCTATACCCTGCATTATGAGGTCTATTCTATACCCTGCATTATGAGGACTATTCTATACCCTGCATTATGAGGACTATTCTATACCCTGCATTATGAGGTCTATTCTATACCCTGCATTATGAGGACTATTCTATACCCTGCATTATGAGGTCTATTCTATACCCTGCATTATGAGGTCTATTCTATACCCTGCATTATGAGGACTATTCTATACCCTGCATTATGAGGACTATTCTATACCCTGCATTATGAGGACTATTCTATACCCTGCATTATGAGGACTATTCTATACCCTGCATTATGAGGTCTATTCTATACCCTGCATTATGAGGACTATTCTATACCCTGCATTATGAGGACTATTCTATACCCTGCATTATGAGGTCTATTCTATACCCTGCATTATGAGGACTATTCTATACCCTGCATTATGAGGACTATTCTATACCCTGCATTATGAGGACTATTCTATACCCTGCATTATGAGGTCTATTCTATACCCTGCATTATGAGGACTATTCTATACCCTGCATTATGAGGACTATTCTATACCCTGCATTATGAGGACTATTCTATACCCTGCATTATGAGGACTAGTGTTTAACATGCATTATGAGGACTAGTGTTTAACATGCATTATGAGGACTAGTGTTTAACATGCATTATGAGGACTAGTGTTTAACATGCATTATGAGGACATTCTATGCCCTGCTTTAAGAGAAATATTCTGTACCATGTTTTTGAGGACAATTCTCTACCCTGCTTCATGAGGACAATTCTATAAAAATGCTTTAGATGGACAGTTCTATATACATAACATGCACTATAGCCTTGCTAATTAATTACAGACACAAACACCTGAGCGATGTGCTTTAGATGGACAGCTCTACACACATAGCATGCATACACTCCTGACCAGCTGTTCATTTAGCCTGGTCTAAACAGACTCCTGTTCATTTAGCCTGGTCTTTAGCCTGGTCTAAACAGACTCCTGACCAGCTGTTCATTTAGCCTGGTCTAAACAGACTCCTGTTCATTTAGCCTGGTCTAAACAGACTCCTGTTCATTTAGCCTGGTCTAAACAGACTCCTGTTCATTTAGCCTGGTCTAAACAGACTCCTGTTCATTTAGCCTGGTCTAAACAGACTCCTGTTCATTTAGCCTTGTCTAAACAGACTCCTGTTCATTTAGCCTGGTCTAAACAGACTCCTGTTCATTTAGCCTGGTCTTTAGCCTGGTCTAAACGGACTCCTGTTCATTTAGCCTGGTCTAAACATACTCCTGTTCATTTAGCCTGGTCTAAACAGACTCCTGTTCATTTAGCCTGGTCTAAACAGACTCCTGTTCATTTAGCCTGGTCTTTAGCCTGGTCTAAACAGACTCCTGTTCATTTAGCCTGGTCTAAACAGACTCCTGTTCATTTAGCCAGGTCTAAACAGACTCCTGTTCATTTAGCCTGGTCTAAACAGACTCCTGGTCTTTAGCCTGGTCTTTAGCCTGGTCTAAACAGACTCCTCACCACCTGTTCATTTAGCCTGGTCTAAACAGACTCCTGTTAATTTAGCCTGGTCTTTAGCCTGGTCTTTAGCCTGGTCTAAACAGACTCCTCACCACCTGTTAACTTAGCCTGGTCTTTAGCCTGGTCTTTAGCCTGGTCTTTAGCCTGGTCTAAACAGACTCCTGTTAATTTAGCCTGGTCTTTAGCCTGGTCTTTAGCCTGGTCTTTAGCCTGGTCTAAACAGACTCCTCACCACCTGTTCATTTAGCCTGGTCTAAACAGACTCCTGTTAATTTAGCCTGGTATTTAGCCTGGTCTTTAGCCTGGTCTTTAGCCTGGTCTTTAGCCTGGTCTAAACAGACTCCTGTTAATTTAGCCTGGTCTTTAGCCTGGTCTTTAGCCTGGTCTTTAGCCTGGTCTTTAGCCTGGTCTAAACAGACTCCTGTTAATTTAGCCTGGTCTTTAGCCTGGTCTTTAGCCTGGTCTTTAGCCTGGTCTAAACAGACTCCTCACCACCTCTTCATTTAACCTTATTTAAACATCTGAGAAGAGGAATATGAGTAAGCACATGAAGTTAAGACATCAAAGCTGCCTCACGGCCTCTCTCAGCCAATGACAGATAGGTTAGAGCCCACTGGAATGAATGACTTTGACAAATTGGAGCAGCACCTGGGCTGTGATTTATCAAGCTGTAGTCCCAGGGCCTGGGGGGAATTCTAAAGCAGTGTTGCAGAGTTTTCCTTCAGAACATCAACAGAGGCCCTCGCTGAGGGAAACACTGACTTTAAACTAAAGTTATTCACAGGATTCATTTTGACAAATGTTTACTCCAGGTATTAGTCTGTGTGTTACAGTGACTCCTAGTCTGTCTGTGTGTAACAGTGACTCCTAGTCTGTCTGTGTGTAACAGTGACTCCTAGTCTGTCTGTGTGTAACAGTGACTCCTAGTCTGTCTGTGTGTAACAGTGACTCCTAGTCTGTATGTGTGTAACAGTGACTCCTAGTCTGTCTGTGTGTAACAGTGACTCCTAGTCTGTCTGTGTGTAACAGTGACTCCTAGTCTGTCTGTGTGTAACAGTGACTCCTAGTCTGTCTGTGTGTAACAGTGACTCCTAGTCTGTCTGTGTGTAACAGTGACTCCCACTCCTAGTCTGATAACCTCCCACCTTCAAAGCTCAGCAAGGATATTGGATGGAAAGATAAGGCCAGATGGAAGAGATACAATTTGCAGGAAATGTAGTGAAATTCTCTGGGCAATGAGGACATGAAGAGGAAGTGGGAGGGTGGTGAGAACACTGATACCTCCCTCAGCTGTCACTCAAGGTCGTCAAGGAAACGCATAAAGAGACACCTGAACACGTGTGTTGGAAATAAGAAATTAGCAATCAGCCAACTGTCACGTTGAGGTGTGTAACACATTGTGATGTTCAGGGTTGGGATGTGGGTCAATGTAGACTAAAAAGAGTAGATTAAAATGAAAGCGCTACTCTAATAATTGCAATTTTTAAAGAAATTATCATAATTTCCTGATAACTTTCTTTATCATATTCTACAGTAGTTGTCTTCTAAAACCGTTCAATACCTAAGTAACACGGGTATGAAACCTCCATCCCATCACTCATTAGACATCATCAAACACAAGAAGCAAAACTAACATATCAGATATGATTTAACAGTCCCAGGGTCCCAGGGTCTAACACAACTAACATATCAGATATGATTTAACAGTCCCAGGGTCCCAGGGTCCCAGGGTCTAACAAAACCAAAATATCAGATATGATTTAACAGTCCCAGGGTCCCAGGGTCTAACACAACTAACATATCAGATATGATTTAACAGTCCCAGGGTCCCAGGGTGCCAGGGTCTAACACAACTAACATATCAGATATGATTTAACAGTTCCAGGGTCCCAGGGTCCCAGGGTCTAACACAACTAACATATCAGATATGATTTAACAGTCCCAGGGTCCCAGGGTCTAACACAACCAACATATCAGATATGATTTAACAGTCCCAGGGTCCCAGGGTCTAACACAACTAACATATCAGATATGATTTAACAGTCCCAGGGTCCCAGGGTGCCAGGGTCTAACACAACTAACATATCAGATATGATTTAACAGTTCCAGGGTCCCAGGGTCCCAGGGTCTAACACAACTAACATATCAGATATGATTTAACAGTTCCAGGGTCCCAGGGTCTAACACAACTAACATATCAGATATGATTTAACAGTTCCAGGGTCCCAGGGTCTAACACAACTAACATATCAGATATGATTTAACAGTCCCAGGGTCCCAGGGTCTAACACAACTAACATATCAGATATGATTTAACAGTCCCAGGGTCCCAGGGTCCCAGGGTCTAACACAACTAACATATCAGATATGATTTAACAGTCCCAGGGTCCCAGGGTCTAACACAACTAACATATCAGATATGATTTAACAGTTCCAGGGTCCCAGGGTCTAACACAACTAACATATCAGATATGATTTAACAGTCCCAGGGTCCCAGGGTCTAACACAACTAACATATCAGATATGATTTAACAGTCCCAAGGTCCCAGGGTCTAACACAACTAACATATCAGATATGATTTAACAGTCCCAGGGTCCCAGGGTCCCAGGGTCTAACACAACTAACATATCAGATATGATTTAACAGTTCCAGGGTCCCAGGGTCTAACACAACCAACATATCAGATATGATTTAACATTCCCAGGGTCCCAAGGTCCCAGGGTCTAACACAACTAACATATCAGATATGATTTAACAGTTCCAGGGTCCCAGGGTCTAACACAACTAACATATCAGATATGATTTAACAGTCCCAGGGTCCCAGGGTCTAACACAACCAACATATCAGATATGATTTAACAGTCCCAGGGTCCCAGGGTCCCAGGGTCTAACACAACCAACATATCAGATATGATTTAACAGTTCCAGGGTCCCAGGGTCTTATCAGGCAGGCATACCTACAGTGTCTTCAGAAAGTATTCAGACCCCTTCCCTTCTTCCACATTTTGTTACTTTATAGCCTTATTCCAAAATTGATTAAAAAAAATCCTCATCAATCTACACACAATACCCCATAAAGACATCACAATACCCTATAATGACATCACAATACCCTATAATGACATCACAATACCCTATAATGACATCACAATACCCCATAATGACATCACAATACCCCAAATTGACAAAATGGAAACATGTTTTTAGACATTTTAGCATTTTAAAACAGAAATACCTTACTTACATAAGTATTCAGACCTTTTGCTAAGAGACTTGAAATTGAGCTCAGGTGCATCCTGCTTCCATTGATCATCCTTGAGATGTTTCTACAACTTAACTGGAGTCCACCTGTGGTAAATTCAATTGTTTGGACATGATTTGGAAAGGCACACACCTGTCTATATAAGGTCCCACAGTTGACAGCGTCAGAGCAAAAACCCAGCCATAAGGTCAACGGATTTGTCAGTAGAAGATTGTGTCGTGGCAGAGATCTGGGGAAGGGCACCAAAACATGTCTGCAGCATTGAAGGTCCCCAAGAACACAGTGGCCTCCATTCTTCTTAAATGGAAGATGTTTGCAACCACCAAGACTCTTCCTAGAGCTGGCCACCCTGCCAAACTGAGCAATCGGGGAGAAGTGCCTTGGTCAGGGAGATGACCAAGAACCCGATGGTCACTCTGACAGAGCTCCAGAGTTCCTCTGTGGAGATGGGGAACCTTCCAGAAGGACAACCATCTCTGCAGTCATTAGGGTATTTTGTGTGTGCATTGATGAGATTTTTTAAATGTATTAATCCATTTTAGAATAAGGCTGTAACGTAACAACATTGGTAAAAAGTCAAGGTGCGAAGGCCCTGTAAGTGGACTGAAATGAGTGGTCCATGCAGGGCGATAACAGGTCAACTATCAACCCAGTCTTACCAGACCAGTAACCTGTCCAGTCTTACCAGACCAGTAACCTGTCCAGTCTTATCAGACCAGTAACCTGTCCAGTCTTACCAGACCAGTAACCTGTCCAGTCTTACCAGACCAGTAACCTGTCCAGTCTTACCAGACCAGTAACCTGTCCAGTCTTACCAGACAGTAACCTGTCCAGTCTTACCTGACCAGTAACCTGTCCAGTCTTACCAGACCAGTAACCTGTCCAGTCTTACCAGACCAGTAACCTGTCCAGTCTTACCAGACCAGTAACCTGTCCAGTCTTACCAGACCAGTAACCTGTCCAGTCTTACCAGACCAGTAACCTGTCCAGTCTTACCAGACCAGTAACCTGTCCAGTCTTACCAGACCAGTAACCTGTCCAGTCTTACCTGACCAGTAACCTGTCCAGTCTTACCAGACCAGTAACCTGTCCAGTCTTACCAGACCAGTAACCTGTCCAGTCTTACCTGACCAGTAACCTGTCCAGTCTTACCAGACCAGTAACCTGTCCAGTCTTATCAGACCAGTAACCTGTCCAGTCTTACCAGACCAGTAACATGTCCAGTCTTACCAGACCAGTAACCTGTCCAGTCTTATCAGACCAGTAACCTGTCCAGTCTTACCAGACCAGTAACCTGTCCAGTCTTACCAGACCAGTAACCTGTCCAGTCTTACCAGACCAGTAACCTGTCCAGTCTTACCAGACCAGTAACCTGTCCAGTCTTATCAGACCAGTAACCTGTCCAGTCTTACCGGTCCAATGATCTGTCCAGTCTTACCAGACCAGTAACCTGTCCAGTCTTACCAGACCAGTAACCTGTCCAGTCTTACCAGACCAGTAACCTGTCCAGTCTTACCAGAGCAGTAACCTGTCCAGTAGCTGTTTGATATCAACCGAGCTGTATAAAGTTAGCCAATGTTGGGACCTGTGAGGTTTGTGAAATCTATCCATTTAAACTGCCAAAGTGGGAAGGACTAAAGGCAAGGCTACCTTTGTTGTTTGGCTGTCCTTGCTCTGCTTTAGTAGATGCTAACCTCGGGGTGTTTGGAGCAGAACAGTGAGGGCCCAGCCGCCCAGCACCTACCCAGGCCTTCAGCCCAGCCACCCAGCAGCCCAGCAGCCCAGCACCTCCCCGGGCCCTAGCCCAGCAGCCCAGCCGCCCAGCCGCCCAGCCGCCCAGCCGCCCAGCCGCCCAGCCCCACCCAAGGCTGTGACAGCTGCTTATCTTGCCCTGCCGCTAGCTAGGCTGCAGGAGCCAGCTGCATGCACAATACAATGTCATTTTCTGTCATGAGCACAGACATCTGTAGGTGACAATGTTGAGGATTTTAGAGGCTTGGGACAGCGTACACTTTCAGAAAACAGGTGCTATCTAGAACCTAGAATGGTTCGTTGGCTGGTCCCCACAGGAGAACCGTTTGACAAACCCTTTTTACTTTCAAGGTAGTTTTAGTTCTAGTTTCCACTGAGGTTTCTGTATGAAACCCAAAAGGGTTATATCAGGAACCCAGAAGGGCTCTCCTACGGGGACAGCCAAAGAACCCTTTTGGAAGACTTCCTTCTGAGAGTGTAGCTCCACAACCAAGATCAGCCTACAGAGCACAGATGATATGGCTGCTTTATGTGTCTCATTCACAGTGACTGACTTGTGTCCTAATCAATAGGTGGACGTATTCTATAATGACAAAGTGATTGACTTGTATCCTAATCAATAGATGTTAAAGATGATGACAAAACAAACTAAACCAAATGCAACCCTGAAACCCCAAAGACATCTGTATACAACAATACAGTATGTGGTGCTTCAATAACACTGAATAACATTGAATAGCATTGAATAACATTGAATAGCATTGAATTATATTGAATAACATTGAAAAGCATTGAATAACATTGACTAGCATTGAAAAGCATTGAATAACATTTACTAGCATTGAATAGCATTGAGTAGATTTGAATAACGTTGAATAGCAATGAATTGAAATGAATAACATTGAATGACATTGAATAGTATGGATTTTCATTGAATAGCATTAAATAACTTTCAATAGCATTGAATAACATTGAATAGTATTGAATAACATTGAATAACATTGAATAGCATTAAATAACTTTCAATAACATTGAGTAGCATTGAATAACATTGAATAGCATTAAATAACTTTCAATAGCATTGAATAACATTGAATATCATTGAATAATATTGAACAGCATGACCCCAACATATATAGTTCCAGCCTGTTCTCCTGACCCCAACATATATAGTTCCAGCCTGTTCTCCTGACCCCAACATATATAGTTCCAGCCTGTTCTCCTGACCCCAACATATATAGTTCCAGCCTGTTCTCCTGACCCCAACATATATAGTTCCAGCCTGTTCTCCTGACCCCAACATATATAGTTCCAGCCTGTTCTCCTGACCCCAACATATATAGTTCCAGCCTGTTCTCCTGACCCAAACATATATAGTTCCAGCCTGTTCTCCTGACCCCAACATATATAGTTCCAGCCTGTTCTCCTGACCCCAACATATATAGTTCCAGCCTGTTCTCCTGATCCCAACATATATAGTTCCAGCCTGTTCTCCTCACCCCAACATATAGTTCCAGCCTGTTCTCCTGACCCCAACATATATAGTTCCAGCCTGTTCTCCTGACCCCAACATATATAGTTCCAGCCTGTTCTCCTGACCCCAACATATATAGTTCCAGCCTGTTCTCCTGACCCCAACATATATAGATCCAGCCTGTTCTCCTGACCCCAACATATATAGTTCCAGCCTGTTCTCCTGATCCCAACATATATAGTTCCAGCCTGTTCTCCTGACCCCAACATATAGAGTTCCAGCCTGTTCTCCTGATCCCAACATATATAGTTCCAGCCTGTTCTCCTGACCCCAACATATATAGTTCCAGCCTGTTCTCCTGATCCCAACATATATAGATCCAGCCTGTTCTCCTGACCCCAACATATATAGTTCCAGCCTGTTCTCCTGACCCCAACATATATAGTTCCAGCCTGTTCTCCTGACCCCAACACATATAGTTCCAGCCTGTTCTCCTGACCCCAACATATATAGTTCCAGCCTTTTCTCCTGACCCAAACATATATAGATCCAGCCTGTTCTCCTGACCCCAACATATATAGTTCCAGCCTGTTTCTCCTCACCCCAACATATATAGTTCCAGCCTGTTCTCCTCACCCCAACATATATAGTTCCAGCCTGTTCTCCTGACCCCAACATATATAGTTCCAGCCTGTTCTCCTGCCCCCAACATATATAGTTCCAGCCTGTTCTCCTGATCCCAACATATATAGTTCCAGCCTGTTCTCCTGACACCAACATATATAGTTCCAGCCTGTTCTCCTGACCCCAACATATATAGTTCCAGCCTGTTCTCCTGACCCCAACATATATAGTTCCAGCCTGTTCTCCTGACCCCAACATATATAGTTCCAGCCTGTTCTCCTGACCCCAACATATATAGTTCCAGCCTGTTCTCCTGACCCCAACATATATAGATCCAGCCTGTTCTCCTCACCCCAACATATATAGTTCCAGCCTGTTCTCCTCACCCCAACATATATAGTTCCAGCCTGTTCTCCTGCCCCCAACATATATAGTTCCAGCCTGTTCTCCTGACCCCAACATATATAGTTCCAGCCTGTTCTCCTGACCCCAACATATATAGTTCCAGCCTGTTCTCCTCACCCCAACATATATAGTTCCAGCCTGTTCTCCTGACCCCAACATATATAGTTCCAGCCTGTTCTCCTGACCCCAACATATATAGTTCCAGCCTGTTCTCCTGACCCCAACATATATAGTTCCAGCCTGTTCTCCTGCCCCCAACATATATAGTTCCAGCCTGTTCTCCTGACCCCAACATATATAGTTCCAGCCTGTTCTCCTGACCCCAACATATATAGTTCAACTGTTCTCCTGACCCCAACATATATAGTTCCAGCCTGTTCTCCTGACCCCAACATATATAGTTCCAGCCTGTTCTCCTGACCCCAACATATATAGTTCAACTGTTCTCCTGACCCCAACATATATAGTTCCAGCCTGTTCTCCTGACCCCAACATATATAGTTCCAGCCTGTTCTCCTGACCCCAACATATATAGTTCCAGCCTGTTCTCCTGCCCCCAACATATATAGTTCCAGCCTCTTCTCCTGACCCCAACATATATAGTTCCAGCCTGTTCTCCTGACCCCAACATATATAGTTCCAGCCTGTTCTCCTGATCCCAACATAAATAGTTCCAGCCTGTTTCTCCCCACCCCAACATATATAGTTCCAGCCTGTTCTCCTGACCCCAACATATATAGTTCCAGCCTGTTCTCCTGATCCCAACATATATAGTTCCAGCCTGTTCTCCTGACCCCAACATTTATAGTTCCAGCCTGTTCTCCTGACCCCAACATATATAGTTCCAGCCTGTTCTCCTGACCCCAACATATATAGTTCCAGCCTGTTCTCCTGATCCCAACATATATAGTTCCAGCCTGTTCTCCTGACCCCAACATATATAGTTCCAGCCTGTTCTCCTGACCCCAACATATATAGTTCCAGCCTGTTCTCCTGACCCCAACATATATAGTTCCAGCCTGTTCTCCTGACCCCAACATATATAGTTCCAGCCTGTTCTCCTGACCCCAACATATATAGTTCCAGCCTGTTCTCCTGACCCCAACATATATAGTTCCATTCTGTTCTCCTGACCCCAACATATATAGTTCCAGCCTGTTCTCCTGACCCCAACATATATAGATCCAGCCTGTTCTCCTGCCCCCAACATATATAGATCCAGCCTGTTCTCCTGCCCCCAACATATATAGTTCCAGCCTGTTCTCCTGACCCCAACATATATAGTTCCAGCCTGTTCTCCTCACCCCAACATATATAGTTCCAGCCTGTTCTCCTGACCCCAACATATATAGTTCCAGCCTGTTCTCCTGACACCAACATATATAGTTCCAGCCTGTTCTCCTGACCCCAACATATATAGTTCCAGCCTGTTCTCCTGACCCAAACATATATAGTTCCAGCCTGTTCTCCTGACCCCAACATATATAGTTCCAGCCTGTTCTCCTCACCCCAACATATATAGTTCCAGCCTGTTCTCCTGACCCCAACATATATAGTTCCAGCCTGTTCTCCTGATCCCAACATATATAGTTCCAGCCTGTTCTCCTGACCCCAACATATATAGTTCCAGCCTGTTCTCCTGACCCCAACATATATAGATCCAGCCTGTTCTCCTGACCCCAACATATATAGATCCAGCCTGTTCTCCTGACCCCAACATATATAGTTCCAGCCTGTTCTCCTGACCCCAACATATATAGTTCCAGCCTGTTCTCCTGACCCCAACATATATTGTTCCAGCCTGTTCTCCTGACCCCAACATATATAGTTCCAGCCTGTTCTCCTGACCCCAACAGATATAGTTCCAGCCTGTTCTCCTCCACTCACAGATATATGAAAGCCGGTCAATTGAAATATTGACTGGCTTTCATCAGGCTGCTCACTCAAGGGAACGCTTCAAACTGTAACCAGTGCCTGTAACCTGGTTCAGGTTATCAATCAACCTACCAGGGTAGTTACAAACTAAACAGGAGTGTAATGATCAACATGTATTGATCACAGCATTACTATCACTGCAGAAATGTGTCTGAAAGCAGTATCCACATCCATTGGATTTTGTGATCTAGGAAATCCGAAGTTCCAAAGGCTGGGCATAATATAGTGTATAAGAGGTCATACAATAAGTTTTGTAGTGATTCATTTGTTGATGATGTTAAGAATATGTGCTGATCCGTGGTGTGTAATGAGGAGCAACCAGACGCTGCACTGAACACATTTATGAAATTGCTTATTCCAGTTACTAATAAGCACCCATTAAGGAAATGACTGTAAAAACTGTTAAATCCCCGTGGATTGATGAGGAATTGAACAATGGTATGGTTGAGAGGGACGAGGATAAAGAGATGGCAAATACGTCTGGATGTACAACCGATTGGCAAACACTGCAAATTGAGAAATCATGGGGACTAAACTGAATATAAAGAAGAAACAACACTATGAAACAAAGATAAATGACATAAAGAATGATAGTAAAAAGCTTTGGAGCAGCTTAAATTACATTTTGGCCAAAAAAACTCTGCTCCATCATTCATCGAAACAGATGGTTCATTCATCACAAAGCGCACTGATATTTCCAACTACTTTAATGATTTTTTCATTGGCAAGATAAACATTTATGTCTTGACATGCCAGCAACAAACACTGACACTACAGATCCAAGTACAGTACCAGTCAAAAGTTTGGACACACCTACTCATTCCAGAGTTTTTCTTCATTTTGTACTAATTTTCTACATTGTAGAATAATAGTGAAAACATCAAAACTATGAAATAACACATATAGAATCATGTAATAACCAAAAAAGTGTTAAACAAATCAAAATACATTTTCAAAGTAGCCACCCTTTGCCTTAATGACAGCTTTGCACACATTCTCTCAACCAGCTTCAGGTGTGCCTTCAGGTGTGCCTTGTTAAAAGTTCATGTGTGGAATTTTTTTCTTAATGGGTTTGAGCCAATCAGTTGTGTTGTGACAAGGTAGGGGTGGTATACAGGAGATAGCCCTACTTGGTAAAAGACCAAGTCCTTATTATGGCAAGAACAGCTCAAATAAGCAAAGAGAAATGACAGTCCATCATTAGTTAAAGAAATTAAGGTCAGTCAATATGGAACATTTCAATAACTTTTAAAGTTTCTTCAAGTGCAGTCACAAAAACCATCAAGCGCTGTGATGAAACTGGCTCTCATGAGGACCGCCGCAGGAAAGGAAGACCCAGAGTTACCTCTGCTGCAGAGGATACGTTCATTAGAGTTTACCAGCCTCAGAAATTGCATCCCAAATAAATGCTTCACAGAGTTCAAGTAACAGACACATCTCAACATCAACTGTTCAGAGGAGACTGCGTGATTCAGGCCTTCATGGTCGATTTGCTTCAAGAAAACAAATACTAAAGGACACCCATAAGAAGCATAAGAAGAAGAGACTTGCTTGGGCCAAGAAACATGAACAGTGGACATTAAACCGGTGGAAATCTGTCCTTTGGTCTGATGAGTCCAAATTTGAGATTTTTGGTTCCAACTGCCGTGTCTTTGTGAGATGCAGAGTATATGAACAGATGATCTCTGCATATGTGGTTCCCACCGTGAAGCATGGAGGAGGAGGTGTGATGGTGTGGGGGTGCTTTGCTGGTGACACTGTCAATGATTTATTTAGAATTCAAGGCACACTTAACCAGCATGGCTACCACAGCATTCTGCAGCGATACGCCATCTAAATCAACATTTATTTGTCACATACACATGGTTGTCAGATGGTGAGTGCAGTGAAATGCTTGTGCTTCTAGTTCTGACAGTGCAGTAATATCTAACAAGTAATCTACCAATCCCCGACAACTACCTAATACACACAAATCTAACAAGTAATCTAATAATCCCCAACAACTACCTAATACACACAAATCTAACAAGTAATCTAATATTCCCCGACAACTACCTAATACACACAAACCTAACAAGTAATCGACCAATCCCCAACAACTACCTAATACACACACATCTAAAGGGGTGAAGGAGATTAGGTACATGTATTATATGGATGAGCGATGGCCGTGCAGCATAGACAAGGTGCAGTAGATGGTATAAAATACAGTATATACATGTGATATGAGTAATGCAAGATATGTACACATTATTAAAGTGGCATTACTTAGAGTGGCATTGTATAAAGTGACTAGTGATCTATTTATTAATGTGTTCAGTGATCGGGTCTCAATGTAGGCAGCAGCCTCTCTGAGTTAGTGATGGCTGTTTAACAGTCTGATGGCCTTGAGATAGAAGCTGTTTTTCAGTCTCTCAGGTCCCAGCTTTGATGCACCTGTACTGACCTCGCCTTCTGGATGATAGAGGGGTGAACAGGCAGTGACTCGGGTGGTTGTTGTCCTTGATGATCTTTTTGGCCTTCCTGTGACATCGGGTGGTGTAGGTGTCATGGAGGGCATGTAGTTTGCCCCCGGTGATGCATTGTGCCGTACAGGATGCTCTCGATTGTGCATCTGTAAAAGTTTGTCAGGGTTTTGGGTGACTCACGTTACTCACGTCAGCCACAGAGAAGGGGGGGGGGGCACTGTCCTTGTTCGCGGGCCACGACGGTGGCACTGTATTATCCTCAAAGAGGGTGTTTAGTTTGTCTGGAAGCGTGACGTCGGTGTCCCTGACGTGGCTGGTTTTCTTTTTGTAGTCCATCATTTCCTGTAAACCCTGCCACATATGTCTCATGTCTGAGCCTTTGAATTGCGACTCCCATCTGGTTTTGTGCTTAGTAGGACTATAATTTGTTTTTCAACAGGACAATGACCCAACACACCTCCAGGCTGTGTAAGGGGTATTTGACCAAGAAGGAGAGTGATGGAGTGCTGCATCAGATGAACTGGCCTCCACAATCACCCGACCTCGACCAAATTGAGATGGTTTGGGATGAGTGAAGGAAAAGCAGCCAACAAGTGCTCAGCATATGTGGGAACTCCTTCAAGACTGTTGGAAAATCATTCCAGGTGAAGCTGGTTGAGAGAATGCCAAGAGTGTGTTTAGTGTGGTAACTACTATTTCATAGTTTTGATGTATTCAGTATTCATCTGCAATGTACAAAATAATAAAGACAATTACAAACCCTTGAATGAGTAGGTGTTTCCAAACTTTTGACTGGTGCTGTATATATATCAGCTTGTAAGATCTTCTCCTGTTAGCGCCGGGCTCACCGAGCTAAACAAAACAATTGTCTATCCCGTTGCTTAATTGGGCTGGCCCCTGTAACGCAGCACAGCAAAGTGCTTGATTAGGCATAACATTATGATTCATTAATTTACTGCTCTGTTGATCATCAAACTGAGAGGTTTATGGAGCTCACAGCGGTCAGCGCTTTCCGCTCAATGAGCAGCAGCAGGAATACAGCAGGAAGAGCCAGACAGTCCAATAGGATATACCAGATCATATTACAGCCCAGCACTATACAATGAACAGCAGCACTACCAGATACTACAGCCCAACACTATTCAATGAACAGCAGCACTGCCAGATACTACAGCCCAGCACTATTCAATGACCAGCAGCACTACCAGATCATACTACAGCCCAGCACTATACAATGAACAGCAGCACTACCAGATACTACAGCCCAGCACTATTCAATGAACAGCAGCACTACCAGATACTACAGCCCAACACTATTCAATGAACAGCAGCACTACCAGATACTACAGCCCAGCACTATACAATGAACAGCAGCACTACCAGATACTACAGCCCAGCACTATACAATGAACAGCAGCACTACCAGATACTACAGCCCAGCACTATTCAATGAACAGCAGCACTACCAGATACTACAGCCCAACACTATTCAATGAACAGCAGCAGGACCAGATCAGACTACAGCCCAACACTATTCAATGAACAGCAGCACTACCAGATACTACAGCCCAACACTATTCAATGACCAGCAGCACTACCAGATCAGACTACAGCCCAACACTATACAATGAACAGCAGCACTACCAGATCAGACTACAGCCCAACACTATTCAATGAACAGCAGCAGGACCAGATCAGACTACAGCCCAACACTATTCAATGAACAGCAGCACTACCAGATACTACAGCCCAACACTATTCAATGAACAGCAGCACTACCAGATCAGACTACAGCCCAACACTATACAATGAACAGCAGCACTACCAGATCAGACTACAGCCCAACACTATTCAATGAACAGCAGCAGGACCAGATCAGACTACAGCCCAACACTATTCAATGAACAGCAGCACTACCAGATACTACAGCCCAACACTATTCAATGAACAGCAGCACTACCAGATCAGACTACAGCCCAACACTATTCAATGAACAGCAGCACTACCAGATACTACAGCCCAACACTATTCAATGAACAGCAGCAGGACCACTGCAGGCAGACTGCTGCTGCACCTTTTAGTCTGGACCAGTAAGAAGAGTCTTCAGTGTGGATCAGAATACTATCGCTATAGACAACACTATAGACAACACTATAGACAACACTAAAGACAACACTAAAGACAACACTATAGACAACACTATAGACAACACTAAAGACAACACTATAGACAACACTAAAGACAACACTATAGACAACACTATAGACAACACTAAAGACAACACTAAAGACAACACTATAGACAACACTAAAGACAACACTAAAGACAACACTATAGACAACACTATAGACAACACTATAGACAACACTATAGACAACACTATAGACAACACTATAGACAACACTATAGACAACACTAAAGACAACACTAAAGACAACACTATAGACAACACTAAAGACAACACTAAAGACATAGGTTTATTCTGTTTGCTAAGTAACAGCCTTACCTCTGTGTTATGCAACAATAGAACAAGGAAACAACAGACAAGGATTTGATGCCATCAGGTCCAAACCACACAGGTGACATCATTAATGTAGTTACTACACTACGATACATTCTTCAGAAAACAGCATCCTGATTGAGACACGTGGTCTGAAACGGGCTGTCCTCATTCCTGCCAGTTAGTTTCCAGGGTGGCAGGTAGCCTAGTGGTTAGAGCCAGATAGTTTCCAGTCTGTCATGTTGATTCAGGGCAGCAGGTAGCCTAGTGGTTAGAGCCTCTTAGTTTCCAGGGTGTTGATTCAGGGTGGCAGGTAGCCTAGTGGTTAGAGCCAGTTAGTTTCCAGGGTGTTGATTCAGGGCGGCAGGTAGCCTAGTGGTTAGAGCCTGTTAGTTTCCAGGGTGTTGATTCAGGGTGGCAGGTAGCCTAGTGGTTAGAGCCAGTTAGTTTCCAGGGTGTTGATTCAGGGCGGCAGGTAGCCTAGTGGTTAGAGCCAGTTAGTTTCCAGTCTGTCAAAATCAAATCAAATCAAATCAAATTTATTTATATAGCCCTTCGTACATCAGCTGAAATCTCAAAGTGCTGTACAGAAACCCAGCCTAAAACCCCAAACAGCAAGCAATGCATGTGAAAGAAGCACGGTGGCTGGGAAAAACTCCCTAGGAAAAACTCCTGTGAAAGGCCAAAAACCTAGGAAGAAACCTAGAGAGGAACCAGGCTATGAGGGGTGGCCAGTCCTCTTCTGGCTGTGCCGGGTGGATATTATAACAGAACATGGTCAAGATGTTAAAATGTTCGTAAATGACCAGCATGGTCAAATAATAATAATCATAGTAATTGTCGAGGGTGCAACAAGCACGTCCGGTGAACAGGTCAGGGTTCCGTAGCCGCAGGCAGAACAGTTGAAACTGGAGCAGCAGCATGGCCAGGTGGACTGGGGACAGCAAGGACTCATCATGCCAGGTAGTCCTGAGGCATGGTCCTAGGGCTCAGGTCCTCCGAGAGAAAGAAAGAAAGAAAGAAAGAAAGAAAGAAAGAAAGAGAGAATGAGAGAGAGCATATTTACATTCACACAGGACACTGGATAAGACAAGAGAATACTCCAGATGTAACAGACTGACCCTAGCCCCCCGACACATAAACTACTGCAGCATAAATACTGGAGGCTGAGACAGGAGGGATCAGAAGACACTGTGGCCCCATCCGATGATACCCCCGGACAGGGCCAAACAGGCAGGATATAACCCCACCCACTTTGCCAAAGCACAGCCCCCACACCACTAGAGGGATATCTACAACCACCAACTTACCGTCCGAAGACAAGGCCGAGTATAGCCCACAAAGATGTCCGCCACGGCACAACCCAAGGGGGGGGCGCCAGCCCAGACAGGAAGACCACGTCAGTGGCTCAACCTACTCAAGTGACGCACCCCTCCCATGGACGGCATGGGAGGGGTGCGTGTTGATTCAGGGCGGCGGGTAGCCTAGTGGTTAGAGCCAGTTAGTTTCCAGGGTGTTGATTCAGGGCGGCAGGTAGCCTAGAGGTTAGAGCCAGTTAGTTTCCAGGGTGTTGATTCAGGGCAGCAGGTAGCCTAGTGGTTAGAGCCAGTTAGTTTCCAGGGTGTTGATTCAGGGCAGCAGGTAGCCTAGTGGTTAGAGCCAGTTAGTTTCCAGGGTGTTGATTCAGGGCAGAAGGTAGCCTAGTGGTTAGAGCCAGTTAGTTTCCAGGGTGTTGATTCAGGGCGGCAGGTAACCTAGTGGTTAGAGCCAGTTAGTTTCCAGGGTGTTGATTCAGGGTGGCAGGTAGCCTAGTGGTTAGAGCCAGTTAGTTTCCAGTCTGTCGTGTTGATTCAGGGCGGCGGGTAGCCTAGTGGTTAGAGCCAGTTAGTTTCCAGGGTGTTGATTCAGGGCGGCAGGTAGCCTAGTGGTTAGAGCCAGTTAGTTTCCAGGGTGTTGATTCAGGGTGGCAGGTAGCCTAGTGGTTAGAGCCAGTTAGTTTCCAGTCTGCCGTGTTGATTCAGGGTGGCAGGTAGCCTAGTGGTTAGAGCCAGTTAGTTTCCAGGGTGTTGATTCAGGGTGGCAGGTAGCCTAGTGGTTAGAGCCAGTTAGTTTCCAGGGTGTTGATTCAGGGCGGCGGGTAGCCTAGTGGTTAGAGCCAGTTAGTTTCCAGGGTGTTGATTCAGGGTGGCAGGTAGCCTAGTGGTTAGAGCCAGTTAGTTTCCAGGGTGTTGATTCTGGGCGGCGGGTAGCCTAGTGGTTAGAGCCAGTTAGTTTCCAGGGTGATGATTCAGGGTGGCAGGTAGCCTAGTGGTTAGAGCCAGTTAGTTTCCAGGGTGTTGATTCAGGGCGGCAGGTAGCCTAGTGGTTAGAGCCAGTTAGTTTCCAGGGTGTTGATTCAGGGCGGCAGGTAGCCTAGTGGTTAGAGCCAGTTAGTTTCCAGGGTGTTGATTCAGGGTGGCAGGTAGCCTAGTGGTTAGAGCCAGTTAGTTTCCAGTCTGTCGTGTTGATTCAGGGCGGCGGGTAGCCTAGTGGTTAGAGCCAGTTAGTTTCCAGGGTGTTGATTCAGGGCGGCAGGTAGCCTAGTGGTTAGAGCCAGTTAGTTTCCAGGGTGTTGATTCAGGGTGGCAGGTAGCCTAGTGGTTAGAGCCAGTTAGTTTCCAGTCTGTCGTGTTGATTCAGGGTGGCAGGTAGCCTAGTGGTTAGAGCCAGTTAGTTTCCAGGGTGTTGAATCAGGGCGGCGGGAAGCCTAGTGGTTAGAGCCAGTTAGTTTCCAGGGTGTTGATTCAGGGTGGCAGGTAGCCTAGTGGTTAGAGCCAGTTAGTTTCCAGGGTGTTGATTCAGGGCGGCGGGTAGCCTAGTGGTTAGAGCCAGTTAGTTTCCAGGGTGTTGATTCAGGGCGGCGGGTAGCCTAGTGGTTAGAGCCAGTTAGTTTCCAGGGTGTTGATTCAGGGTGGCAGGTAGCCTAGTGGTTAGAGCCAGTTAGTTTCCAGGGTGTTGATTCAGGGCGGCGGGTAGCCTAGTGGTTAGAGCCAGTTAGTTTCCAGGGTGTTGATTCAGGGTGGCAGGTAGCCTAGTGGTTAGAGACAGTTAGTTTCCAGGGTGTTGATTCAGGACGGCAGGTAGCCTAGTGGATAGAGCCAATTAGTTTCCAGGGTGTTGATTCAGGGCGGCAGGTAGCCTAGTGGTTAGAGCCAGTTAGTTTCCGGGGTGTTGATTCAGGGCGGCAGGTAGCCTAGTGGTTAGAGCCAGTTAGTTTCCAGGGTGTTGATTCAGGGTGGCGGGTAGCCTAGTGGTTAGAGCCAGTTAGTTTCCAGGGTGTTGATTCAGGGCGGCAGGTAGCCTAGTGGTTAGAGCCAGTTAGTTTCCAGGGTGTTGATTCAGGGCGGCGGGTAGCCTAGTGGTTAGAGCCAGTTAGTTTCCAGGGTGTTGATTCAGGGTGGCAGGTAGCCTAGTGGTTAGAGACAGTTAGTTTCCAGGGTGTTGATTCAGGGCGGCAGGTAGCCTAGTGGTTAGAGCCAGTTAGTTTCCAGGGTGTTGATTCAGGGCGGCAGGTAGCCTAGTGGTTTGAGCCAGTTAGTTCCCAGGGTGTTGATTCAGGGCAGCAGGTAGCCTAGTGGTTAGAGCCAGTTAGTTTCCAGTCTGTCGTGTTGATTCAGGTCAGCAGGTAGCCTAGTGGTTAGAGCCAGTTAGTTTCCAGGGTGTTGATTCAGGGCGGCGGGTAGCCTAGTGGTTAGAGCCAGTTAGTTTCCAGGGTTTTGATCCAGGGTGGCAGGTAGCCTAGTGGTTAGAGCCAGTTAGTTTCCAGGGTGTTGATTCAGGGCAGCAGGTAGCCTAGTGGTTAGAGCCAGTTAGTTTCCAGGGTGTTGATTCAGGGCGGCGGGTAGCCTAGTGGTTAGAGCAGTTAGTTTCCAGGGTGTTGATTCAGGGCGGCGGGTAGCCTAGTGGTTAGAGCCAGTTAGTTTCCAGGGTGTTGATTCAGGGCAGCAGGTAGCCTAGTGGTTAGAGCCAGTTAGTTTCCAGTCTGTCGTGTTGATTCAGGGCGGCGGGTAGCCTAGTGGTTAGAGCCAGTTAGTTTCCAGGGTGTTGATTCAGGGCGGCAGGTAGCCTAGTGGTTAGAGCCAGTTAGTTTCCAGGGTGTTGATTCAGGGCGGCAGGTAGCCTAGTGGTTAGAGCCAGTTAGTTTCCAGGGTGTTGATTCAGGGTGGCAGGTAGCCTAGTGGTTAGAGCCAGTTAGTTTCCAGGGTGTTGATTCAGGGTGGCAGGTAGCCTAGTGGTTAGAGCCAGTTAGTTTCCAGTCTGTCGTGTTGATTCAGGGTGGCAGGTAGCCTAGTGGTTAGAGCCAGTTAGTTTCCTGGGTGTTGATTCAGGGCGGCGGGTAGCCTAGTGGTTAGAGCCAGTTAGTTTCCAGGGTGTTGATCCAGGGTGGCAGGTAGCCTAGTAGTTAGAGCCAGTTAGTTTCCAGGGTGTTGATTCAGGGCAGCAGGTAGCCTAGTGGTTAGAGCCAGTTAGTTTCCAGGGTGTTGATTCAGGGCGGCAGGTAGCCTAGTGGTTAGAGCCAGTTAGTTTCCAGGGTGTTGATTCAGGTCGGCAGGTAGCCTAGTGGTTAGAGCCAGTTAGTTTCCAGTCTGTCGTGTTGATTCAGGGCGTCAGTTAGCCTAGTGGTTAGAGCCAGTTAGTTTCCAGTCTGTCGTGTTGATTCAGGGCGTCAGTTAGCCTAGTTGTTAGAGCTAGTTAGTTTCCAGGGTGTTGATTCAGGGCGGCAGGTAGCCTAGTGGTTAGAGCCAGTTAGTTTCCAGGGTGTTGATTCAAGGCGGCGGGTAGCCTAGTGGTTAGAGCCAGTTAGTTTCCAGGGTGTTGATTCAGGGTGGCAGGTAGCCTAGTGGTTAGAGCCAGTTAGTTTCCAGTCTGTCGTGTTGATTCAGGACGGCGGGTAGCCGAGTGTTTAGAGCCAGTTAGTTTCCAGGGTGTTGATTCAGGGTGGCAGGTAGCCTAGTGGTTAGTGCCAGTTAGTTTCCAGGGTGTTGATTCAGGGCGGCGGGTAGCCTAGTGGTTAGAGCCAGTTAGTTTCCAGGGTGTTGATTCAGGGTGGCGGGTAGCCTAGTGGTTAGAGCCAGTTAGTTTCCAGGTTGTTGATTCAGGGCGGCGGGTAGCCTAGTGGTTAGAGCCAGTTAGTTTCCAGGGTGTTGATTCAGGGCGGCAGGTAGCCTAGTGGTTAGAGCCAGTTAGTTTCCAGGGTGTTGATTCAGGGTGGCAGGTAGCCTAGTGGTTAGAGCCAGTTAGTTTCCAGTCTGTCGTGTTGATTCAGGGCGGCGGGTAGCCTAGTGGTTAGAGCCAGTTAGTTTCCAGGGTGTGGATTCAGGGCGGCAGGTAGCCTAGTGGTTAGAGCCAGTTAGTTTCCAGTCTGTCGTGTTGATTCAGGGCGGCGGGTAGCCTAGTGGTTAGAGCCAGTTAGTTTCCAGGGTGTTTATTCAGGGCGGCAGGTAGCCTAGTGGTTAGAGCCAGTTAGTTTCCAGGGTGTTGATTCAGGGCGGCAGGTAGCCTAGTTGTTAGAGCCAGTTAGTTTCCAGGGTGTTGATTCAGGGTGGCAGGTAGCCTAGTGGTTAGAGCCAGTTAGTTTCCAGGGTGTTGATTCAGGGTGGCAGGTAGCCTAGTGGTTAGAGCCAGTTAGTTTCCAGGGTGTTGATCCAGGGTGGCAGGTAGCCTAGTGGTTAGAGCCAGTTAGTTTCCAGGGTGTTGATCCAGGGTGGCAGGTAGCCTAGTGGTTAGAGCCAGTTAGTTTCCAGTCTGTCGTGTTGATTCAGGGTGGCAGGTAGCCTAGTGGTTAGAGCCAGTTAGTTTCCAGGGTGTTGATTCAGGGCGGCGGGTAGCCTAGTGGTTAGAGCCAGTTAGTTTCCAGGGTGTTGATCCAGGGTGGCAGGTAGCCTAGTGGTTAGAGCCAGTTAGTTTCCAGGGTGTTGATTCAGGGCAGCAGGTAGCCTAGTGGTTAGAGCCAGTTAATTTCCAGGGTGTTGATTCAGGGCGGCGGGTAGCCTAGTGGTTAGAGCAGTTAGTTTCCAGGGTGTTGATTCAGGGCGGCGGGTAGCCTAGTGGTTAGAGCCAGTTAGTTTCCAGGGTGTTGATTCAGGGCAGCAGGTAGCCTAATGGTTAGAGCCAGTTAGTTTCCAGTCTTTCGTGTTGATTCAGGGCGGCGGGTAGCCTAGTGGTTAGAGCCAGTTAGTTTCCAGGGTGTTGATTCAGGGCGGCAAGTAGCCTAGTGGTTAGAGCCAGTTAGTTTCCAGGGTGTTGATTCAGGGCGGCAGGTAGCCTAGTGGTTAGAGCCAGTTAGTTTCCAGGGTGTTGATTCAGGGTGGCAGGTAGCCTAGTGGTTAGAGCCAGTTAGTTTCCAGGGTGTTGATTCAGGGTGGCAGGTAGCCTAGTGGTTAGAGCCAGTTAGTTTCCAGTCTGTCGTGTTGATTCAGGGTGGCAGGTAGCCTAGTGGTTAGAGCCAGTTAGTTTCCAGGGTGTTGATTCAGGGCGGCGGGTAGCCTAGTGGTTAGAGCCAGTTAGTTTCCAGGGTGTTGATTCAGGGCGGCGGGTAGCCTAGTGGTTAGAGCCAGTTAGTTTCCAGGGTGTTGATTCAGGGTGGCGGGTAGCCTAGTGGTTAGAGCCAGTTAGTTTCCAGGGTGTTGATTCAGGGCGGCAGGTAGCCTAGTGGTTCGAGCCAGTTAGTTTCCAGGGTGTTGATTCAGGGCGGCAGGTCGCCTAGTGGTTAGAGCGTTGGGCCAGTAACCAAAAGGTTGCTAGATCGAATCCCTGAGCTGACAAGGTAAAAATCTGTCATTCTGCCCCTGAACAAGGCATCTAACCCACTGTTCCTAGTACGTCATCGCAAATAAGAATTTGTTCTTACCTTACTTGTCTAGTTAAATAAAATGTATTGTCTGATGTACCTGCAGGTAGATTGGATCAATGTTTTTACCGTCTTATAATTCAGATTTTGTATATTGTTTACCAATAAAGCCAGAATGCTAATGTAGTGTTGTTAGTTAACATACATTATTGAAGCTGCTCTGTGTTCTAAGACTTCTCTATATCTCTATTGTGTTCTCAACTGAAGGAGGAATACAGGCAATACAATCTCTACAGTAGATTAAATTCTTCCGCTCTGTCTGTTATGTGAGGGTCCCGTCAGAGCTAGGAGAGGCTTTTCAGAGAAAGAGACAGAGTTATTGAGAGGAGGGTAGTATTCTGCATGATGTGAGACGATAGGGCTGCAGGCTACAGCAGGTACCTGGAGAGCCCTCTAAACAAACACATTACAATTTAAAGCTCTCTGTTTATGCACCAGAAAATAACAAGCGCCTGTCCTTAGGGGCGACTGACTATTGATTTTCCTCAAAGAGACATTAGGTGAGACCCAGAGTAGCAGTACCTGTCTTCAGGAGACATCAGGTGAGACCCAGAGTAGCAGTACCTGTCTTCAGGAGACATCAGGTGAGACCCAGAGACGTCAGGTGAGGTCCAGAGACGTCAGGTGAGACCCAGAGTAGCAGTACCTGTCTTCAGGAGACGTCAGGTGAGGTCCAGAGTAGCAGTACCTGTCTTCAGGAGACATCAGGTGAGACCCAGAGTAGCAGTACCTGTCTTCAGGAGACATCAGGTGAGACCCAGAGTAGCAGTACCTGTCTTCAGGAGACATCAGGTGAGACCCAGAGACGTCAGGTGAGGTCCAGAGACGTCAGGTGAGACCCAGAGTAGCAGTACCTGTCTTCAGGAGACGTCAGGTGAGGTCCAGAGTAGCAGTACCTGTCTTCAGGAGACATCAGGTGAGACCCAGAGTAGCAGTACCTGTCTTCAGGAGACGTCAGGTGAGACCCAGAGTAGCAGTACCTGTCTTCAGGAGACGTCAGGTGAGACCCAGAGTAGCAGTACCTGTCTTCAGGAGACGTCAGGTGAGATCCAGAGACGTCAGGTGAGACCCAGAGTAGCAGTACCTGTCTTCAGGAGACGTCAGGTGAGGTCCAGAGACGTCAGGTGAGATCCAGAGACGTCAGGTGTGGTCCAGAGTAACAGTACCTGTCTTCAGGAGACATCAGGTGAGATCCAGAGACGTCAGGTGAGGTCCAGAGTAACAGTACCTGTCTTCAGGAGACATCAGGTGAGATCCAGAGTAGCAGTACCTGTCTTCAGGAGACATCAGGTGAGGTCCAGAGTAGCAGTACCTGTCTTCCAGAGACATCAGGTGAGATCCAGAGACGTCAGGTGAGGTCTAGAGACGTCAGGTGAGGTCTAGAGTAGCAGTACCTGTCTTCAGGGGGACAGAACAGAGCGAGCTAGTGGGAATGTACTGTACCTGATGTTACATTGTCTAAACTTCACTGTGAAGATCTCTTTAAATCCTGCACTTTGGTGCTACTGCTAAAAGCAGATCATGATGACTGATCTTATTGGGACCAGGTAATGGAGAAGGAGACAGTTTATAGCTCATCATTACCTTGCTCTCTGTATCAGTTTATAGCTCATTATTACCTTGCTCTCTGTATCAGTTTATAGCTCATCATTACCTTGCTCTCTGTATCAGTTTATAGCTCATCATTACCTTGCTCTCTGTATCAGTTTATAGCTCATCATTACCTTGCTCTCTGTATCAGTTTATAGCTCATTATTACCTTGCTCTCTGTACCAGTTTATAGCTCATCATTACCTTGCTCTCTGTATCAGTTTATAGCTCATCATTACCTTGCTCTCTGTATCAGTTTATAGCTCATCATTACCTTGCTCTCTGTACCAGTTTATAGCTCATCATTACCTTGCTCTCTGTACGAGTTTATAGCTCATCATTACCTTGCTCTCTGTACCAGTTTATAGCTCATCATTACCTTGCTCTCTGTATCAGTTTATAGCTCATTATTACCTTGCTCTCTGTACCAGTTTATAGCTCATTATTACCTTGCTCTCTGTATCAGTTTATAGCTCATCATTACCTTGCTCCCTGTACCAGTTTATAGCTCATCATTACCTTGCTCTCTGTACCAGTTTATAGCTCATTATTACCTTGCTCTCTGTATCAGTTTGTACAATAACTATGCCATGATATTACCGGGAACTACAAGTGTCTGTTCAGCTCTCTGATACGTTGCTGGTAAAAGCTGTATAATACAGGACAAAAGTCTATCCAAACACATAGATATTACTAACCTATCCTCCAGAGTCTTTATGTCTTCTAAAACAGCTGATTGACAGAATGTGAACTGCATCAGTCTAAGTGCTTTAGTTCACAATGATAAAGGGTTGAGAGCGACGTTCAGGTGCTCATAAAGTAGAAAAACAATATAGGTTTAGCCGCAGGCCGTACGGCTTCTTCCAGACTCTCCGTGGTTTTTAGAGGGTTATAATTGCTTTAGGACTTTCTGAATCCACTTTTGAATTCAACGCTTCAGACGAATAATTGGATTCCCAGCAAACATGCTGAGCGGTGTTGCTCTCACTGTTTTGCCTTGTCCTCAGGGCTATGCACAGAGAGGAACAACAAACTGAGCCCAAAATCCAAAATGGCACTCTGTTCCCTATATAGTGCACTGCTCTTGACCTGGGCCCTAGTGCACTATATTGAGAATAGGGTGAAGTGCCATTTGGGATGCACCCTGAGCACTATAGTAGGCCTTACCTACTGTAGCACATTAAGGTGGTTGTCCATTTAGTTTAAATAACTCTAAACCTCTCCGCTGGATTCAGGGGGAATAACAGAGTATTAATGTGGTCGTCCATTTAGTTTAAATAACTCTAAACCTCTCCACTGGATTCAGGGGGGATAACAGAGCATTAATGTGGTCGTCCATTTAGTTTAAATAACTCTAAACCTCTCCGCTGGATTCAGGGGGGATAACAGAGTATTAATGTGGTCGTCCATTTAGTTTAAATAACTCTAAACCTCTCCGCTGGATTCAGGGGGAATAACAGAGTATTAATGTGGTCGTCCATTTAGTTAAATAACTCTAAATCTCTCCGCTGGATTCAGGGGGGGATAACAGAGTATTAACGTGGTCGTCCATTTAGTTAAATAACTCTAAACCTCTCCGCTGGATTCATGGGGGGATAACAGAGTATTAATGTAGTCGTCCATTTAGTTTAAATAACTCTAAACCTCTCCGCTGGATTCAGGGGGAATAACAGAGTATTAATGTGGTTGTCCATTTAGTTTAAATAACTCTAAACTTCTCCGCTGGATTCAGGGGGGATAACAGAGTATTAATGTGGTCGTCCATTTAGTTTAAATAACTCTAAACCTCTCCGCTGGATTCAGGGGGGATAACAGAGTATTAATGTAGTCGTCCATTTAGTTTAAATAACTCTAAACCTCTCCACTGGATTCAGGGGGGGATAACAGAGCATTAATGTGGTCGTCCATTTAGTTTAAATAACTCTAAACCTCTCCGCTGGATTCAGGGGGGATAACAGAGTATTAATGTGGTCGTCCATTTAGTTTAAATAACTCTAAACCTCTCCGCTGGATTCAGGGGGAATAACAGAGTATTAATGTGGTCGTCCATTTAGTTAAATAACTCTAAATCTCTCCGCTGGATTCAGGGGGATAACAGAGTATTAATGTGGTCGTCCATTTAGTTAAATAACTCTAAACCTCTCCGCTGGATTCAGGGGGGGATAACAGAGTATTAATGTGGTCGTCCATTTAGTTTAAATAACTCTAAACCTCTCCGCTGGATTCAGGGGGAATAACAGAGTATTAATGTGGTCGTCCATTTAGTTTAAATAACTCCAAACCTCTCCGCTGGATTTAGGGGGGATAACAGAGTATTAATGTGGTCGTCCATTTAGTTTAAATAACTCTAAACCTCTCCGCTGGATTCAGGGGGAATAACAGAGTATTATTGTGGTCGTCCATTTAGTTTAAATAACTCTAAACTTCTCCGCTGGATTCAGGGGGATAACAGAGCATTAATGTGGTCGTCCATTTAGTTTAAATAACTCTAAACCTCTCCGCTGGATTCAGGGGGGATAACAGAGCATTAATGCGGTCGCCATTTAGTTTAAATAACTCTAAACCTCTCCGCTGGATTCAGGGGGGGATAACAGAGTATTAATGTGGTGGTCCATTTAGTTTAAATAACTCCAAACCTCTCCGCTGGATTCAGGGGGAATAACAGAGTATTAATGTGGTCGTCCATTTAGTTAAATAACTCTAAACCTCTCCGCTGGATTCAGGGGGAATAACAGAGTATTAATGTGGTCGTCCATTTAGTTAAATAACTCTAAACCTCTCCGCTGGATTCAGGGGGGGGGATAACAGAGTATTAATGTGGTCGTCCATTTAGTTTAAATAACTCTAAACCTCTCCGCTGGATTCAGGGGGAACAACAGAGTATTAATGTGGTCGTCCATTTAGTTTAAATAACTCTAAACTTCTCCGCTGGATTCAGGGGGGATAACAGAGTATTAATGTAGTCGTCCATTTAGTTAAATAACTCTAAACCTCTCCGCTGGATTCAGGGGGATAACAGAGTATTATAGTGGTCGTCCATTTAGTTAAATAACTCTAAACCTCTCCGCTGGATTCAGGGGGGATAACAGAGTATTAATGTCGTCGTCCATTTAGTTTAAATAACTCTAAACCTCTCCGCTGGATTCAGGGGGGGATAACAGAGTATTAATGTGGTCGTCCATTTAGTTTAAATAACTCTAAACCTCTCCGCTGGATTCAGGGGGGGATAACAGAGTATTAATGTGGTCGTCCATTTAGTTTAAATAACTCTAAACTTCTCCACTGGATTCAGGTCAACATCATCACCTTTAGACTGTTTTGATGAAGGGGAATGGAATACACATGTATCTACACTAGACTACCAGCTAAACTAATATACTGTACCTTTATCTACACTAGACTACCAGCTAAACTAATATACATGTATCTACACTAGACTACCAGCTAAACTAATATACTGTACCTTTATCTACAGTTCACTTCCTTTAGCTACACTGTAACTACTGGCCAGTCTCCTGTCACAAACACACAGCCCAATCCACTAGAGACGATCCACATCCGTCACTCCTGCCATGTTTCCCATGTTTCCCATGTTTCCCGTGTTCCCCGTGTTCCCCGTGTTCCCCGTGTTCCCCGTGTTCCCCGTGTTTCCCATGTTTCCCATGTTTCCCATGTTCCCCGTGTTCCCCATGTTTCCATGTTTCCCATGTTTTCCATGTTTCCCATGTTCCCCGTGTTCCCCATGTTTCCATGTTTCCCATGTTTCCCATGTTTCCCATGTTCCCCGTGTTCCCCGTGTTTCCCATGTTTCCCATGTTTCCCATGTTCCCCGTGTTCCCCGTGTTTCCCATGTTCCCCGTGTTCCCCATGTTCCCCATGTTCCCCATGTTTCCCATGTTCCCCGTGTTTCCCATGTTCCCCATGTTTCCCATGTTTCCCATGTTTCCCATGTTCCCCATGTTTCCCATGTTTCCCATGTTTCCCATGTTTCCCATGTTCCCCATGTTTCCATGTTTCCCATGTTCCCCATGTTCCCCATGTTTCCCATGTTCCCCATGTTTCCCATGTTTCCCATGTTCCCCATGTTTCCCATGTTTTCCATGTTTCCCATGTTCCCCGTGTTCCCCATGTTTCCATGTTTCCCATGTTTCCCATGTTTCCCATGTTCCCCGTGTTCCCCGTGTTTCCCATGTTCCCCGTGTTCCCCATGTTCCCCATGTTCCCCATGTTTCCCATGTTCCCCGTGTTTCCCATGTTCCCCATGTTTCCCATGTTTCCCATGTTTCCCATGTTTCCCATGTTTCCCATGTTTCCCATGTTCCCCATGTTTCCATGTTTCCCATGTTCCCCATGTTCCCCATGTTTCCCATGTTCCCCATGCCCCTGACCCATCCTCCAGCTGGTTGACATTGTAACTGAGTCTCATAGTGCATGACGTCGTGAATAGGGTGTCGTTTGGGATGCAGACGGTGTAGTGTAGCTTCATGACTGTCATGTCTGTAGGGCAGCTAGCTAGGTGCCTGTCATGTCTATAGGGCAGCTAGCTAGGTGCCTGTCATGTCTGTAGGGCAGCTAGCTAGGTGCCTGTCATGTCTATAGGGCAGCTAGCTAGGTGACTGTCATGTCTGTAGGGCAGCTAGCTAGGTGCTAATGCTGCAGGGAGGAGCTGACAGGTACATCTACAGCTGCAGGTAGACTAGAGAAGCTGATATCAGCTGATATCATGATGCCAACTACCTGGCAGGCTGAGGATAAGCTATAGACAGGCTGACAACCACAGGTCACCTCACACCAAGCTATCAATCACATGTTAAATGGATAATAACAACATAACATAAAACCCCTTAAAATCAACTTTATTTGCTGTTGACAGTACAACTTGACTGACTATAGTAGGTAAAAGTAGCCTACCTCAATCCATTGGAGTTGAGAACTGTAGTATTCATATGATAGCCAGAAATACATTCTGGGACCAGGCCCGTCTGTAAACAGCAGTAAATAAGGCCTAGATTCTAACATTCTGGGACCAGGCCCGTCTGTTAAAACAACACTAAATAAGGCCTAGATTCTATCATTCTGGGTCCAGGCCCGTCTGTTAAAACAACACTAAATAAGGCCTAGATTCTATCATTCTGGGTCCAGGCCCGTCTGTTAAAACAACACTAAATAAGGCCTAGATTCTATCATTCTGGGACCAGGCCCGTCAGTAAACAACACTAAATAAGGACTAGATTCTATCTTTCTGGGACCAGGCCCGTCTGTAAATAACACTAAATAAGGACTAGATTCTATCATTCTGGGTCCAGGCCCGTCAGTAAAACTACACTAAATAAGGACTAGATTCTATCATTCTGGGACCAGGCCCGTCAGTAAAACAACACTAAATAAGGACTAGATTCTATCTTTCTGGGACCAGGCCCGTCTGTAAATAACACTAAATAAGGACTAGATTCTATCATTCTGGGTCCAGGCCCGTCTGTAAATAACACTAAATAAGTGATGATTACACAAACCACACGAGACATGACATTGTGTTCTCTTTTGTTGACTAGTGTTTCTGCGTGTCTCTACCTTTCTCACATGTTGGTTCACAGTCGCTTTTCCTCCTGCAGGTGTGACTCTGTTCCATTACAGACAGCCCTGGTGGACTGAGGAACACAGAGGAACAAGGCATGCATCCAACATGGCACTCTGTTCCGTTACAGACAGCCCTGGTGGACTGAGGAACACAGAGGAACAAGGCATGAATTCAACATGGTACTCTGTTCTGTTACAGACAGCCCTGGTGGACTGAGGAACACAGAGGAACAAGGCATGCATCCAACATGGCACTCTGTTCCATTACAGACAGCCCTGGTGGACTGAGGAACACAGAGGAACAAGGCATGCATCCAACATGGCATTCTGTTCCATTACAGACAGCCCTGGTGGACTGAGGAACACAGAGGAACAAGGCATGCATCCAACATGGCACTCTGTTCCATTACAGACAGCCCTGGTGGACTGAGGAACACAGAGGAACAAGGCATGCATCCAACATGGCACTCTGTTCCATTACTGACAGCCCTGGTGGACTGAGGAACACAGAGGAACAAGGCATGCATCCAACATGGCACTCTGTTCCATTACAGACAGCCCTGGTGGACTGAGGAACACAGAGGAACAAGGCATGCATCCAACACGGCACCCTATTCCTTATAAAGTGCATTACTTTAGACCAGGGCTTATAGGGTTAGTAGTGCATTACTTTAGACCAGGGCCCAGGTCAAGAATTGAGCATTATTTAGGGAACAGGGTGCCATTTTGGATGCATCCAAGCACAGGCGTTGTTGACCTGTAGTGTGTCTGTCCAGATGCTTTTAGGCTACACCGTTTATTGTCAGGAACCTGTTCAGCACATCTCTAAGGACGGCAGTAGAACATGTTCAGATGGAGATGAGGTCCATCAGACTTTCAACATGTCCAGGCAGAAGCAGACAATATGACTGGTGGTGTCTGTTTAACTTCCTCTAGGAAAGAACAGGTAAGAACAGGTAAGAACAGGAAAGAACAGGTAAGAACAGGTAAGAACAGGTAAGAACAGGTAAGAACAGGTAAGAAAAGGTAAGAACAGGTAAGAACAGGTAAGAACAGGTAAGAACAGGTAAGAACACGTAAGAACAGGTAAGAACAGGTAAGAACAGGTAAGAACAGGTAAGAACAGGTAAGAACAGGTAATGTCAGTAAAGGACAACTATGAACAGGTAAGGACAGCTATGGACAGCTATGGACAGGTAAGAACAGGTAAGGAAAGGTAAGAACAGGAAAGAACAGGTAAGAACAGGTAATGTCAGTAAAGGACAGCTATGAACAGGTAAGGACAGCTAAGGACAGCTATGGACAGGTAAGAACAGGTAAGGAAAGGTAAGGATGGGGGACGATGAGGCACGTGAGGTACGTAGGGAGGCTATGCTTGGGTATGCATTTGGATGGGTTTTGAGACCAGGAATAAAGTACAGGTCAATGATTCCCGTGAGTCTGAGTCAAGTCGATACATTACAACTGGCGACGAGGATATGGAAATATAAATTAACCTTATCCACTCAGGAAGCTAGGTGAGTGTAGGAAAAGTGAATTTGTAAAGGGACTTTTCACAAAAACCAAGCCTAACCGTTCAGTTAACACAGCTAACCAGCAAACAAATGCGCTAGCTAGCAAAAGAAGCTAAGAACAATGGCACTGGGCTTACCTTCTCTATCGCTGTTTGATGTGCATTCTGACCAGCCGTTTGATGTGCATTCTGACCAGCCGTTTGATGTGCATTCTGACCAGCCGTTTGATGTGCATTCTGACCAGCCGTTTGATGTGCATTCTGACCAGCCGTTTGATGTGCATTCTGACCAGCCGTTTGATGTGCATTCTGACCCAACCGTTTGATGTGCATTCTGACCCAGCTGTTTGATGTGCATTCTGACCCAGCCGTTTGATGTGCATTCTGACCCAGCCGTGTGATGTGCATTCTGGACCAGCCAGTGTTGGTTTGCAATGAGCAAAATGGATGAATAGCTTCAAACTGTTCATCATGGCTTCAGGAGTCAAAGATGCAGCACTAAAAAAAAAGCTATTTTATTGCACTTGAGAGGTTGGGATGTGCAGGATATATTCAGACTGAAACAGTTGGCTGCTACATGTGATTATGGAGAATTTAAAGACCATTTCACAAGGGACCAAGTGATTGACAAGTGTCACTCAAACGTGTTGCGCAAGCGGGTTCTGCACAACAGGGACCTCACTCTCACCACTCTAACGGATACAGCAAGAACAATGGAGGTTGTTGACCAGCAGGCCGGACAGAATGGAAAGACTGAATGTCAATGTCATTCAACAGGGGGAAAGTGAATAAAAACAACCCAGATGGGAAAGGAACAAAATAGAGAAACAAAGACATCTAATGATGACTACGCTGTTAAATGCTTCAGATCTGGTCAGGAGGACAAGCCATCTAATGATGACTACGCTGTTAAATGCTTCAGATCTGGTCAGGAGGACAAGCCATCTAATGATGACTACGCTGTTAAATGCTTCAGATCTGGTCAGGAGGACAAGCCATCTAATGATGACTACACTGTTAAATGCTTCAGATCTGGTCAGGAGGACAAGCCATCTAATGATGACTACGCTGTTAAATGCTTCAGATCTGGTCAGGAGGACAAGCCATCTAATGATGACTACGCTGTTAAATGCTTCAGATCTGGTCAGGAGGACAAGCCATCTAATGATGACTACGCTGTTAAATGCTTCAGATCTGGTCAGGAGGACAAGACATCTAATGATGACTACGCTGTTAAATGCTTCAGATCTGGTCAGGAGGACAAGCCATCTAATGATGACCACGCTGTTAAATGCTTCAGATCTGGTCAGGAGGACAAGCCATCTAATGATGACTACGCTGTTAAATGCTTCAGATCTGGTCAGGAGGACAAGCCATCTAATGATGACTACGCTGTTAAATGCTTCAGATCTGGTCAGGAGGACAAGCCATCTAATGATGACTACGCTGTTAAATGCTTCAGATCTGGTCAGGAGGACAAGACATCTACTGATGACTACGCTGTTAAATGCTTCAGATCTGGTCAGGAGGACAAGCCATCTAATGATGACTACGCTGTTAAATGCTTCAGATCTGGTCAGGAGGACAAGACATCTAATGATGACTACGCTGTTAAATGCTTCAGATCTGGTCAGGAGGACAAGACATCTAATGATGACCACGCTGTTAAATGCTTCAGATCTGGTCAGGAGGACAAGCCATCTAATGATGACTACGCTGTTAAATGCTTCAGATCTGGTCAGGAGGACAAGCCATCTACTGATGACCACGCTGTTAAATGCTTCAGATCTGGTCAGGAGGACAAGACATCTACTGATGACCACGCTGTTAAATGCTTCAGATCTGGTCAGGAGGACAAGCCATCTAATGATGACCACGCTGTTAAATGCTTCAGATCTGGTCAGGAGGACAAGCCATCTACTGATGACTACGCTGTTAAATGCTTCAGATCTGGTCAGGAGGACAAGCCATCTACTGATGACTACGCTGTTAAATGCTTCAGATCTGGTCAGGAGGACAAGCCATCTACTGATGACTACGCTGTTAAATGCTTCAGATCTGGTCAGGAGGACAAGCCATCTAATGATGACTACGCTGTTAAATGCTTCAGATCTGGTCAGGAGGACAAGCCATCTAATGATGACCACGCAGTTAAATGCTTCAGATCTGGTCAGGAGGACAAGACATCTAATGATGACCACGCTGTTAAATGCTTCAGATCTGGTCAGGAGGACAAGCCATCTAATGATGACTACGCTGTTAAATGCTTCAGATCTGGTCAGGAGGACAAGACATCTAATGATGACCACGCTGTTAAATGCTTCAGATCTGGTCAGGAGGACAAGCCATCTAATGATGACCACGCTGTTAAATGCTTCAGATCTGGTCAGGAGAACAAGCCATCTAATGATGACTACACTGTTAAATGCTTCAGATCTGGTCAGGAGGACAAGACATCTAATGATGACCACGCTGTTAAATGCTTCAGATCTGGTCAGGAGGACAAGCCATCTAATGATGACCACGCTGTTAAATGCTTCAGATCTGGTCAGGAGGACAAGCCATCTAATGATGACCACGCTGTTAAATGCTTCAGATCTGGTCAGGAGGACAAGCCATCTAATGATGACTACGCTGTTAAATGCTTCAGATCTGGTCAGGAGGACAAGACATCTACTGATGACTACGCTGTTAAATGCTTCAGATCTGGTCAGGAGGACAAGACATCTACTGATGACTACGCTGTTAAATGCTTCAGATCTGGTCAGGAGGACAAGACATCTACTGATGACTACGCTGTTAAATGCTTCAGATCTGGTCAGGAGGACAAGCCATCTACTGATGACCACGCTGTTAAATGCTTCAGATCTGGTCAGGAGGACAAGCCATCTAATGATGACCACGCTGTTAAATGCTTCAGATCTGGTCAGGAGGACAAGCCATCTAATGATGACTACGCTGTTAAATGCTTCAGATCTGGTCAGGAGGACAAGCCATCTAATGATGACTACGCTGTTAAATGCTTCAGATCTGGTCAGGAGGACAAGCCATCTAATGATGACTACGCTGTTAAATGCTTCAGATCTGGTCAGGAGGACAAGCCATCTACTGATGACTACGCTGTTAAATGCTTCAGATCTGGTCAGGAGGACAAGCCATCTAATGATGACTACGCTGTTAAATGCTTCAGATCTGGTCAGGAGGACAAGACATCTAATGATGACCACGCTGTTAAATGCTTCAGATCTGGTCAGGAGGACAAGCCATCTAATGATGACCACGCTGTTAAATGCTTCAGATCTGGTCAGGAGGACAAGCCATCTAATGATGACCACGCTGTTAAATGCTTCAGATCTGGTCAGGAGGACAAGCCATCTAATGATGACTACGCTGTTAAATGCTTCAGATCTGGTCAGGAGGACAAGACATCTAATGATGACTACGCTGTTAAATGCTTCAGATCTGGTCAGGAGGACAAGCCATCTAATGATGACTACGCTGTTAAATGCTTCAGATCTGGTCAGGAGGACAAGCCATCTACTGATGACTACGCTGTTAAATGCTTCAGATCTGGTCAGGAGGACAAGCCATCTAATGATGACTACGCTGTTAAATGTTTCAGATCTGGTCAGGAGGACAAGACATCTACTGATGACTACGCTGTTAAATGTTTCAGATCTGGTCAGGAGGACAAGCCATCTAATGATGACTACGCTGTTAAATGTTTCAGATCTGGTCAGGAGGACAAGACATCTACTGATGACCAAGCTGTTAAATGTTTCAGATCTGGTCAGGAGGACAAGCCATATAATGTTGACCAAGCTGTTAAAACTTCTTATGGCTTGGGGGCGGTATTTCAACATCTGGATGAGAAGCATGCCTAAAGTAAACTGCCTGTTACTCAGGCCCATAAGCTAGGATATGCACAAAACAAGCCTATAGATTAACTAATGGGTTAGGACCCAGATTGCAATTCCTATGGCTTCCACTAGATGTCAACAGTCTTTAGACATTGTTTCAGGCTTGTTTTCTGAAAAAAGTAGAAGAATGAGACCTTTCTGTCAGTGGACTGTAGAATCATGCAGTGCTGGTTGGCGTGTGTGACCGAGTGCCTGCCCTTCATTGTTTTTCCTTTCTATTGAATACGCTATTGTCTGGTTGAAATATTATCGATTATTTAAATAATTGACAACCTGAGGATTAATTATAAACATAATTTGAGATGTTTTCGACAAACTTTACCAGTACTATTAGGATGTATTCGTCTGCATGTTTTGACCACCTTTGGGCCAGTGGATTACTGAACAAAATGCTCCAACCAAAAATAGTTTTTGGGATATAAAGAGGGACTTTATCGAACAAAACTAACATTTATTGTGTAGCCGGGACTCTTGTGACTGCAACCATATGAAGATCTTCAAAGGTAAGTTATTATTTTATCGCTATTTCTGACTTTTGTAATTCCTTTACTTGGTTGTAAAATGTTTGTTTGCTTTAGTAAGCAGGGCGCTGTCCTCAGATTATCGCATGGTATACATTCGCCGTAAAGCCTTTTTGAAATCTGACAAAGCGGCTGGATTAACAAGAAGTTCATCTTTAAGCCGATGTATAACACTTGTATTTTTTATGACTGTTTATTATGACTATTTCTGTATTTTGAATTTGGCGCTCTGCCATTTCAACAGATGTTGTCGAGGTGGGTCGCTAGCGGAACCCTGCGCCAGAAAGGTTAAATGTTTCAGATGTGGTCAGGAGGACAAGCCATCTAATGATGACCACGATGTTAACCTCTCTTGGGTAGGGGGCAGTATTTTCACCTCCGGATGAAAAGCGTGCCCAAAGTAAACTGCCTGTTACTCAGGCCCAGAAGCTAGGATATGCATATAATTGGTAGACACTCTAAAGTTTCTATAACTGTTAAAATAATGTCTGTGAGTATAACATAACTGATATGGCAGGCGAAACCCCGAGGACAAACCATCCAGGGAATTTTTTTTTTGAGGTCATAGGGTATTCCAATATTTTCTGGTTGCAGTTCCTATGGCTTCCACTAGATGTCAACAGCCTTTAGAAATTGTTTCAGGCTTGTATTCTGAAAAATGAGGGAGTAAGACCACTTTGAATGAGTGGACCATTCAGTGTCCCAGAGGTTTTTCATGCGCACAACTTTCTTGTTTTCCTTTTATATTGATGAAGCTTTTGTCCGGTTGAAATGTTTCCCAGGGACTGGAAAACTGGTCAGAATTAAAGGAATGGTGGATGGCGCTAAATACAGGGAAATTCTTGAGGGAAACCTGTTTCAGTCTACCAGAGATTTGAGACTGGGACGTAGGTTCACCTTCCAGCAGGACAATGACCCTAAGCATACTGCTAAAGCAACACTCGACTGGTTTAAGGGGAAAATAGGAAAAATGCCAAGGGCGGTGAATACTTTCTCAAACCACTGTAGACACGTATAGCTCAGCAATGGGGAGTTACTGCTTTCTACAAGAGGACAAAACCTGTATGCCAGCTGTCTTTGGAAAGCCATTCAGGTAAAATGCGTATGTCTCAATTCAACGGGCAGTGTGTCACGTCCTGACCAGTGAAAGGGGTTATTTGTCATTGTAGTTTGGTCAGGGCGTGGCAGGGGGTGTTTGTTTTGTGTGTTTTGGTGTTTTTTGGTTTAGGTTCTATATGTTTTCTATTTCTATGTTTAAATCTAGTTTTCTATTTCTATGTTGGGTTTTTGGTAGGACCTCCAATTAGAGGCAGCTGGTTGTCGTTGTCTCTAATTGGAGGCCATATTTAGTTGAGGTTTGTTTCACTTGTGTTTAGTGGGTGGTTATTTCCTGTATAGTCTGTGCACCTTACGGGACTGTTTCGTCATTTGTTTCTTTTGTTTAAGTGTTATTTCTAATAAATTAAGAAGATGAGCACTGTACCCGCTGCGCCTTGGTCCAATCCTTACGACGCTTGTAACAGTGTTGTATGTTGAGACAGGTTTGGACATGTTAATAAGCCAAATGACAGAGGGGTAGCCTACATTGTCTGATTCTCTGTATGGTAATAATCATTTTATTTTGGAAAGTGGTTTCTTGCTTCATACAACACAATACAATACTTTTTAAAGTGACCTATTTGGCCCATGGTGTTACAGACCAAAAATAAATAAATCATGAATTAGTGTCAAGACCTTTATAACGTAAAAAACGTTTTTAGAAGTCTCATGCAATATAAGCCTTCATTGGACACCACACGTGGGCTACTGTAGGCTGCATCATAGAAATCAAAAGCTATTTCCATGTGAAAATGTTATGTGATTTGCTCCATTGGTTTGGTTGGTAGGCCTGCATTATGCTCAAATAGCCACAATAGCCTATAGGCTACTGTCTAAAACTGTAAGGGTACAGCCTCAAGTGTTCACTGGAAACACATTCCTGGAAGTTACACAAAAAATCTCACAACGTTCAAGTTTCCCAAAATGTTCTCAGTGCCCCAAACAATGTGAGGGAACATTGGTCAGGCATGTGGTCAAGGCTGTGACATGATTAGGTTTCACTGGTCATGACGTTAAACTGTGTGTGTGACCTGCCGGATGGCTTCTGTAAGCAGAGCAGCCCCAGAAATTATTTAGAAGCAGCCCCCCTCAGTCTAATCTGGTTTCACCAGAACAGTCGTCTCTAACTCTCGTCTTGACGCAGCAACAATGGCCGCTGAACTTTTGATCCAGTTAATAGTTAATGACATATTTGATTACAGAGGTGACCCGTTATGGCATGATCTCGTTGTCTGGTGAGGGTGTCTGAAGAGAACCAAGTAGTACTCTGGGTATTTGATAATACTCTGGCTATTTAATAGTACTCTGGGTATTTAATAGTACTCTGGGTATTTAATAGTACTCTGGGTATTTAATAGTACTCTGGGTATTTGATAGTACTCTGGGCATTTGATAGTACTCTGGGCATTTGATAGTACTCTGGGTATTTGATAGTACTCTGAGTATTTAATATTACTCTGGCTATTTGATAGTACTCTGGGTATTTGATAGTACTCTGGGTATGTGATAGTACTCTGGCTATTTGATAGTACAACTCCATGGCGCCGGAGTCGATGGCTGCCGTTTTAAGGTCTCCCAACCAATTGTGCTATTGTGTGTGTTTTTTGCGTTATTTGTAACTTATTTTGTCCGTAATGTTTCTGCCACCGTCTCTTATGACTGAAAAGAGCTTCTGGATATCAGGACAGCGATTACTCACCCCGTACTGGAAGAAGATTATTTCTGTAACGAGTCAGACATGAAGGATATACTTCAGACACCCGACAAAACCCAAATCCCTGTGATTTGCACGAGAAAGAGACGGAGATATTGGGGACGTAGGTCAAGGTGCCTTGTAAGGATCTGACGGCGAGTGGGTAATCTGCCACTACCATCAGTACTATTAACCAACGTACAATCATTGGATAACAAAATAGACAAACTACAATCACAAATATACTACCAACGGGACATTAAAAACTGTAATATCTTATGTTTCAACGAGTCGTGGCTGAACGACGACATGAATAACATACCGCTGGCTGGTTTTACGCTGCATCGGCAGGATATAACAGCTGCCTCCGGTAAGACAAGGGGTGGCGGTCCTTGTGTATATTTGTAAGCAACAGCTGGTGCACGAAATCTAAAAGTAAGGGAGTCTTGAGGTTTTGCTCGCGTGAGGTAGAGTATCTCATGATAAGCTATAGATCACACTACTTACCAAGAGAGTTTTCATCTATGTTCTTCGTAGCTGTCTATTTACCACCACAAACCAATGCTGGCACCGAGACCGCCCTCAATGAGATTTATATGGCCATAAGTAAAAAGGAAAATGCTCATCCAGAGGCAGTGCTCCTAGTGACTGGGGACTATAATGCAGGAAAACTTGAATCCGTTTCACCTCATTTCTGTCAGCATGTTAAATGTGAAACCAGAGGAAAAAAAAACTCTACACCACCTTGACTCCACACACAGAGACGCACGCGTACAAAGCTCTCCCTCGCCCTCCATTTGGCAAATCTGACCATAATTCTATCCTCCTGATTCCTGCTTACAAGAAAAACTAAAGCAGGAAGCAACAGTGACTCAGTCAATAAAGAATTGGTCAGATGAAGCAGATGCTAAACTACAGGACTGTTTTGCTAGCACAGACTGGAATATTTTCTGGGATTCTTCCGATGGCATTGAGGAGTACACCACATCAGTCACTGTCTTCATCAATAAGTGCATTGAGGACGTCGTCCCTACAGTGACTATATGTACTTACCCCAACCAGAAGCGCTGCATTACAGGCAACATCCGCACTGAGCTACTGACTCTAACACGGAAGCTTATAAGAAATCCAGCTATGCCCTCCGACGAACCATCAAACAGGAAAAGCGGCAATACAGAACCATGATTGAATTGTACTACACCAGCTTGGTAGTACAATTCAATCAAAGCGTCGGATGTTAAAGGCCTTGTAAAGTATTACAGACTACAAAGGGAAGCACAGCCACGAGATGCCTAGTGACACAAGCCTACCAGATGAGATAAATTACTTCTATGCTCGCTTCGAGGCAAGCAATACTGAAGCATGCATGAGAGCATCAGCTGTTCCTGGAGACTGTGTGATCATGCTCTCTGTAGCCGATGTAAGACCTTTTAAACAGGTCAACATTTACAAGGCCGCAGGGCTAGACGGATTACCAGGACGTGTACTCTGAGCATGTGCTGACCAACTGGCAAGTGTCTTCACAGCCATTTTCAACCTGTCCCTGACTGAGTCTGCAATACCAACATGTTTTAAGCAGACCACCATAGTCCCTGTGCCAAAAAACACTATGGTAGCCTGCTTAAATTACTACCGAAACGTAGTACTCACGTCTGTAGCCATGAAATGCTTTGAAAGGCTAATCATGGCTCACATCAACACCATTATCCCAGAAACCCTAGACCCACTCTAATTTGCATACCGCCCCAACAGATCCACAGATGATGCAATCTCTATTCCACTCCACACTGCCCTTTCCGACCTGGACATAAAGAACACCTATGTGAGAATGCTATTCATTGACTACAGTTCATCGTTCAACACCATAGTGCCCTCCAAGCTCATCACTAAGCTAAGGATCCTGGGACTAAACAACTCCCTCTGCAACTGGATCCTGGACTTCCTGACAGGCCGCCCCCAGGTGGTAAGGGTAGGTAACAACACATCCGCCACACTGATCCTCAACATGGGGGCCCCTCAGGGGTTCGTCGTCACTTTAACTCTACCTACATGTACATATTACCTCAATTACCTCGACCAACCTGTGCCCCCGCTTATTGACTCCTTACCGGTACCCTATGTATATAGCCTTGATACTATAGTTTTACTGCCACTCTTTCATTATTTGTTATTAAAAAAATGTACTTATCTATTTTTCACTAAACATTTATTTTTCAGAAAACTGCACTGTTGGTTAAGGGCTTGTAAGTAAGCATTTCACTGCAAGGTCTACACCTGTTGGTTAAGGGCTTGTAAGTAAGCATTTCACTGCAAGGTCTACTACACCTGTTGGTTAAGGGCTCGTTAGTAACCATTTCACTGTAAGGTCTACACCTGTTGGTTAAGGGCTTGTAAGTAACCATTTCACTGTAAGGTCTACTACACCTGTTGGTTAAGGGCTTGTAAGTAACCATTTCACTGTAAGGTCTACTACACCTGTTGGTTAAGGGCTTGTAAGTAAGCATTTCACTGCAAGGTCTACACCTGTTCTATTCTGTGCATGTGCCGAATAAAATGTGATTACTACTACTTTGAAATGTACACATTTCTGAAGTCTTTGAAAATGATTTATATAATAGAGATATCATTTGTCTCTTGCTCATGTTTGAGCATTTTAGCCAGATTCAAAACTGGCAGTGCACTCAGTAATGTCAACCAGCAAAACAGACCACTACAACGACATTCTCAACAAGATTTTACTTGTTGCTACTTTTTAATTGTGGTTGTCTTTATTGTAAGTTAGAAACGGCTTCTTATTGTCTTTACTGTAAGATACTAACGGTTTCTTGTTGTCTTTACTGTACGATAGTAAATGCTTATTGTTGTCTTTAATGTAAGATACTAACGGTTTCTTGTTGTCTTTACTGTAAGATAGTAAATGCTTCTTGTTGAATTTACTGTAAGTTACAGCTTCATATTGACTTTGCTGTCAGATAGTAAATGCTTCTTATTGACTTTGCTGTACGATACTAACGGTTTCTTGTTGTCTTTACTGTAAGATAGTAAATGCTTCTTGTTGAATTTACTGTAAGTTACAGCTTCATATTGACTTTACTGTAAGATACAGCTTCATATTGACTTTGCTGTAAGATACAGCTTCATATTGACTTTGCTGTAAGATAGTAAATGCTTCTTGGTGAATTTACTGTAAGATACAGCTTCTTATTGTCTTTACTGTAAGATACAGTGGCTTACGAAAGTATTCACCCCTTTGGCATTTTTCCTATTTTGTTGCCTTACAACCTGGAATTAAAATACATTTTTGGGGGATTTGTATCATTTCATTTAAACAAAATGCCGACCTCTTTGAAGATGCAAAATATTTTTTATTGTGAAACAAACAAGAAATATGACAAAAAACTGAAAACTTGAGCATGCATAACTATTCACCCCCCAAAAGTCAATACTTTGTAGAGCCACCATTTGCAGCAATTACAGCTGCAAGTCTCTTTGGGTATGTCTCTATAAGGTTGGCACATGTAGCCACTGTGGTTTTTGCCCATTCTTCAAGGCATAACTGCTCCAGCTCCTTCAAGTTGGATGGGTTCCGCTGGTGTACAGTAATCTTTAAGTTATTCCACAGATTCTCAATTGGATTGAGGTCTGGGCTTTGACTAGGCCATTCCAAGACATGTAAATGTTACCCCTTAAACCAGTCGAGTGTTGCTTTAGCAGTATGCTTAGGGTCATTGTCCTGCTGGAGTCCCAGACTCAAATCTCTGGAAGACTGAAACAGGTTTCCCTCAAGAATTTCCCTGTATTTAGCGCCATCCACCATTCCTTCAATTCTGACCTGTTTCCAAGTCCCTGCCGATGAAAAACATCCCCACAGCATGATGCTGCCACCACCATGCTTCACTGTGGGGATGGTGTTCTCGGGGTGATGAGAGGTGTTGGGTGTTTGCGACAGACATAGTGTTTTCCTTGATGGCCAAAAAGCACAATTTTAGTCTCATCTGACCAGAGTACCTTCCTCCATATGTTTGGGGAGTCTCCCGCATGCCTTTTGGTGAACACCAAACATGTTTGCTTATTTTTTTCTTTAAGCAATGGCTCTTTTTCTGGCCACTCATCCGTAAAGCCCAACTCTGTCGAGTGTATGGCTCAAAGTGGTCCTATCGACAGATACTCCAATCTCCGCTGTGGAACTTTGCAGCTCCTTCAGGGTTATATTTGGTCTCTTTGTTGCCTCTCTGATTAATGCCCTCCTTGCTTGGTCTGTGAGTTTTGGTGGGTGGCCCCCTCTTGGCAGGTATGTTGTGGTGCCGTATTCTTGATTTCTTTTAATAATGGATTTAATGGTGCTCTGTGGAATGCTCAAAGTTCCTGATATTTTTTAATAATCCAAACCTGATCTGTAC